>NC_048302.1:17935959-18014711 GCF_013100865.1 Trachemys scripta elegans
GCCCCCCCCCCCCCCCCCCCCCCCCCCGGAGCACTGCTTTGCCGTGTTATATCCGAATTTGTGTTATATCGGGTCGCGTTATATCAGGGTAGAAGTGTATGTGCCTGAGGAAGCGATACACAGTGTGAGTAAGGGCTGCAGCATCAGGCCCATAATTATCAACACACTAACAAGGCACCACTCTGTTGTTCAAGCTAAGACTGTCCAAGCCTCTCATAATACAAATTTTCTATTTACAAAGCTAAATACATTTACCCCAATGTCATTAACCAGCTGTCAAGATTGCAAGCTTTTGGGGGCAGTGACCATCTCTTTGTTATGTACAGTGCCTAGCCACCATGGAGTCGTGGTGTGTGTTGCCACAATATAAATAAATAAGAAGAAGCAGCATTTCTCAATCTTCTAAATTCTTTAATTAAATTAAAGCTTGTTTAAATTGTTTAAAAAAATCTTGTTGTAAACAACAAAGTATCTTTATCTATATTACCAACACCATAAATTATGAAAACTGAAAGAACTTTTAAAATCCAATTTAAGTCGCAGTATTTTTATTTTTTTCATTTCCTGTAGGCTGGGCAATTAAAATCATTCAGATCAATGGGCAATATTTCCAAAAACAAGTACCAGGCTTTCAGAATAGCCCAGCAGACACAATTAAGATGGGTAAAATTTTCGAAGGTGCTTAAGTGACTTAGGAATTCAGGTTTCATTGCAAGTCACTTTTGAAAATGGGACTTAGGCTCATAAATCACTTAATTTTACGTAGATTTTCCATTCACTCAATTAGGTACCTGAATAGGAGATGCTGTGTGCTGAGCTCTTCTGAAAATCTGACCCTAGGGCCTGAAATTAAGCTTCTGTATCTATCTTTCAGCACCTGCCTGATTTTCAAAAGTGTATGAAGCCCATAAAAGCTATTTAGTGCTCAACATTTCTGAGAATTAGGCACGTGTCTAAATAGGGAATTGGGAGCCTAACTTTAGGCTCATATTTTTGAAAATCTTGGCCTTCCAGGTTATGTCTGCTGTAGTGGTTTCACTGGATTTATTTTTAATTGTGTAATCATTTCTATTAGTCAAATTTGTGAAATGGTTTAGTCAACCCGAATCTACATTTTTTGACTAAAAAAGTTTCAGATGAAAATTTTTGCTCCACTCCTGAGTTCTAAACCTGCCTCTGACACTAAATCCTTCAGTGGTCTTGCCCAACCCACTTCACTTTCCAGTCTGAGTTTCCAAATCTATTAAACTGAAGTAATATTTTGCTTTCTCACAGGGAAAATGTAAGAATAAGTAAGGCACAAATTGTTGCTGGCTCTTGAATAGATGTGCAAGATGGAGGAAGGATGGAAACAGCCTTCTTGTTGAGGACCAGGTACAAATGCAGTCCTTGTTATCAGTGCAGAGTGCAGGGACTTCTCCCCACTAGTGCCTCCTGGGATGGATGCCATCCCAAAAGAGGAGAGGCCATACTACTTCTCCCCTTGCCTCAACCCACAGGCCAGCAGAGTTGTCTGGGTGCAGAGGAGAGGCAACAATGCATCTGGGACACAATGTACCTCTTTAAGGGCACCCAGAACTCACCTTACTAAGCACAATATGATCCAAAATGATTTTAAAGTGCTTTTTTAGATGAAAAGCTCTATATATGTGCTGTTAATGAGAATTGCCATTTAAATAATTTTCTCCAATAAATAGCTCTAGTTATAGCAGCTTGAGTTCCATGCTGTGTTTCACACAGTAGCAGAATGTGTTGTCAAGGGGCTGCCATGTAATAGGACACGCTGGGCTACTCCCCAGGGAAAAGCCATTTCATCAGTATTTCCTGTCAGTACGTCAATATCCAGTAGAACAGTGACTACTCTGCATCCCACACTGCATTACTCAGGTCTTGCTCATCCCCGGCTTAGCATCTACCTGACACACATTAGCTAGCAGGGAAACAGAGGAGTCCGGCAGCTACTTTACATCCAGACTCGGAATAACTGTCCTTGTGCAGTTACTCCTGTTGTGGGTCCAAAGCAGCTAAGTTCCCATACTTTTCCACTCCTGGTTGAGATAGGCTTCTGGGTTTGTAGCCAGAGGGGATCCCAACAGGGCCGGCTCCAGGGTTTTGGCAGCCCCAAGCAGCCAAAAATAAATAAATAAATAAATAAAGCCACGATCGCGATCTGCAGCGGCAATTCGGCGGAAGGTCCTTCGCTCCAAGCGGGAGTGAGGGACCGTCTGCCGAATTGCCGCCGAATAGCTGGACCTGCTGCCCCTCTCTGGAGTGGCCGCCCCAAGCACCTGCTTGCCAAGCTGGTGCCTGGAGCTGGCCCTGGATCCCAAGACGAGTTGGAGGGATACCTGCTTTGAAAGTGGGATGGAGTGTTTCATGAGGTCAGATCACCAATCCCGGACTTCACAGTCAGCCTCAAACAACAAGTACTAACCATGGGAATCCCTGGATCATCAAAAATAAATGAACTCTGTGACGTTGCACTCTATATGATTTTATGAAAGTATGCTGATGAGTGTGAACATAATGTAACTAAAATATGCTTCATGCGAAAGGTCTCTTGTAAGGTATCATTACAAAGCTCATAATCTACTGAGTGTGATCATCCTATTTGTATAAATGTATCACTCTTGTATCTGAAACTAGAAATATGAAATATAACTCTGAGGGCCTATTGTAATTATGCAATGTGTGGGCCATTAATGGTGATTTGGAATCTTGATGGCTCCCATCAACCAGGACAATTGACTGTGGATGGCTCTGTTTGCTTGCAGGCCTTCCTGTGAGTCAGGCTGGGAGGAATGAAGGCTTGGGGTCTCACAGGACATGTAACCATGTCACTTGAACTGGAATCCATCTTAAACCTGGTGCTTTTCCATTTAGAAAGGGGAGTGGGGACCCAGAGAGACCCGCCTTGTGCCAAAGCCATATAAGGGGGTGGAACAGAACAAAGGTGGCTGCAATTATAAGAAATCCCCTAACTACCACCTGAGTTGGAACAAGGGCTGTACCAGGGGAAAGGATTGTGCCCAGACTAGGAAGGCGTCCAGTCTGTGAAAGAAACTTATTGAAAAATCTCTGAGGGTGAGATTTTATCTGTATTCAGTTTTATTACTGTACTAGGCTTAGACTTGTGTGTTTTATTTTATTTTTCTTGGTAATTCACTTTGTTCTGTTACTACTTGGAACTACTTAAATCCTACTTTCTGTATTTAATAAAATCACTTTTTACTTATTAATTAACCCGGGGTATGTATTAATACCTGTGGGGGCAAACAGCTGTGCATCTCTCTCTATCAGTGTTATAGAGGGCGAACAATTTATGAGTTTACCCTGTATAAGCTTTATACAGGGTAACATGGATTTATTTGGGGTTTGGACCCCATTGGGAGTTGTGCATCTGAGTGTTAAAGACAGGAACACTTCTCAAGTTGCTTTCAGTTAAGTCTGCAGCTTTGGGGCACGTGGTTCAGACCCTGGGTCTGTGTTGGAGCAGACTGGAGTGTCTGGCTCAGCAAGACAGGGTGCTGGAGTCCCAAGCTGCAAGGGCAGAAAAGAAGGGGCAGAAGTAGTCTTGGCACATCAGTTGGCAGTTCCCAAGGGGGGTTCTGTGATCCAACCCATCACAGACTCAATTTAATGGAGAACTGTGCCCGTTTTTCTTCCAATGACTTAAGGCCCCAATGATAGCAGACGTGCCAATCATTTTGCCCTGCAGCAGGTATATTTTCTATGTTCTGCATCTTTTAGCGGTTCCCTTTTATTTTCTCTCTTTGCAAAGTTTCCCCTGGAATATTAAACAAATGAGAGAAAACATCCCAACTTTAACAGATTACACAAAAATGCCTAAGAAATGTCATATGTAGGAAAATTCTTTGTGTACGTGCCACCCACTCGGGCACCAGCTTCAGTCATAAGACTAGGGAGCACCAAATCTGGGGCTGGTGTCGAGAGGGAAAAAAGCACCATAAATAGGCATAGGGCTATTTGCTGTGATTCACATATCAGTACAGTAAATGGTTACAAAGCAGTCCCTTTGCAAAGCAATGTAAGGGGTAATCTCTGATATGTACTGCTGGGCTGGGCCTGTCCATGGAGGGACCTATTAGGAGTGATAAAAGATTGTTGGAAGGGAAGGTGAGAACAGATGGGGACCAGCGAGGAGTTAGGTCGCTTTTTTCATCCCCCACATTAGGGGTTAAGCTGCCCAGCCATGACTTGCCTTGCCAGTGTCTACCCAGGAGCAGGGCTGAATAGTTCTGGGAAAGCCTCCTCCCCTCTTGTCTGGGGGATTCCACGGAGAGGATCTCTCTCCCTCCATGCCAGAGTCTCTTTCATTTCCCCTCTTCCACACTCCCACCCCCAGGAGCGGAGCTCCTCCAGCAGGGTTTCCATGGGGTCTGTTTTCTTTGCCTCTCCCAAAATGGGGTTCTCTCCCTCTCCCTGCATTCTTCCACCCCGAGGAAGCAACCCAGCTCCTGGCTACCGCTGTCAGCGCTCTCGACAGCAGCGGCCAGACTCATATAGTTCTCTAGGCCGAGTCCTTTCTGTCCCTCCCCGAATCCCCCCGCGTAGGACAGCAGGCTCTGCTCTGCCGGACGCAGCAAGGAGATTCCTGTCCAGGAATCCAGCGCAGGTTTTGCTGGTATCTCGGAACACGCAGAGCCCCATTGGATAGAAAAAGGTGCTTTAGCCAGGGCTTCTTCGCTCACCGTCCCTGCATGTCAGATCCTCGTAGAGGGCAGAGGAGAGAGGGGCAAACACCACCACGCAATCTCTCTCCGTCTGCGTCTCTCTGCACTCACACCGCTCTAAGTGTGTGCTAGATCCGTATATATTAATTTCCGTATTACACAACTGTCACACTCTCCTGGGCAAAGTTTAGGCTGCTGCTCTTTTTCTTCCTCTGAAAGACGGGGCTCCTAGGGATTTCATTTCACCCAGCCAATCCGTGCCCCAGGATTGAGCTCTGAACCCAGTGACAACTATATTGCAATGTGACAAGAGGGCCTTGGCAGAGAAAAGAGGTGCAGAGCCCCCTTCTCCCCCCCCCACACACTACTCTACGCAGGACCGTCAACATTTTGAATGAGGCAGACTTCAAAACCAATTGTGAGTCTTTCTTTGCAACACCTATTTCGTTGCAACAACTTTCATCACTTTTTTTGTTCTGTTGATGTATTGACAATTACAAAAGACTGAAAAGCCAATATAACCAACATCAGTATTCAAGAGGGAAACCACGAGATATGTTTATATAACAAAAGCAGGTCGCCTCTGCAACACTGTTGCAACGCTTGTTCTTTCCATAACTTTTCCACACACCTTTGTCTGACATCCATAGCTGTGCTATGTCTGCTTTACAGGTAGGACAGATATTTGTTGTGTGCAAAGCAACGTACACACCTGTAAAATAATAAAGAATATTTTCCATTGGGTGTATAGGGCAATGATCTGTTCATATATGGAAATATTGCAAGTATAGCTCAGCATAAAATAATTCTCATTCCCTCTCTCCTCACCTCACCCAAGCCAAGTGGCCTGCTGAGCTCTGGAAAAGGAAATTCCTTTTGGAATACCATATTTATTTGTAAGAACTCTCCTACAATGTGGTAGCAGCAGTCAGAGTGTTTCTTCTATGGACTTTGCAGATGTTACAATCAGTAGCAAATTGTAATACCCTGTTTCCCCGAAAATAAGACATCCTCCGAAAATAAGGCCTACTTACAGTTTTGCCTCTCGTTGTAATATAAGGCATCCCCCCGATAATAAGACCTCCCCGATAATAAGGCATCCACCGATAATAAGGCATTTTTCATTTCATTTCAGACATCCCCTGAAAATAAGACCTAGCGCATCTTTGGGAGCAAAAATTAATATAAGACACTGTCTTATTTTCGGGGAAACAGGATAGATAAGTATCTGCTAGCTGGCCTGAGCATTCTGCTGTACGTCTGCATACTCAAAAAGGTTTTAAAACACTATTTCCTGGGAATTTAATTCAAAATGCGGGAAACTTCCCCCTAATGCGTGAGATTTAAGAGGTCTAACACAGAGAGAAGTGTGTAAGAGAAACAGAGCCCCCCAACTAAGTGACAGTTTCCTCCTAATTCCTTATGGTAAAAAAGGCAGGATGGCTGAGGCCAATACTGGGATTTGGATGATATTCCTACTCAAGCCTCCTAACATTTGGATGATACGTTGCTCCCCGCAATAGAGTCCAAATCTGAATGTAACCCCCTCCCTCCCCATTCCGGGAGCTCATCTTTATGCTCGGGTGGGGAGGGAGGAGAGAGGCCAATCTCCCAGCCCACATCCTGGGATGGAAAAGAAGAAAGATTTGCTGGTAGAGAGAGGGGAGCGGCTGCCCCTTCGCCTGGGGACGTCATCCCCTTGTCAAGTGGGAGGGGTGGGTGGGAGCCAGATCTGTTTGGGGGATGATCCAAAATTCTCAAGGAGGTGACAAATCTGACTCCTTCCCTAGAGCTCAGCTACCCTCAACAGCCTTCCCGGTCCAGGTCTCGGCTCCCGCATAACTTTTCTCTTGTCACCTGGTGGGGGTGGGTGGCCCAGTCACCTGTATGGGGACGCCTCCTCCTTACATTTGGTGAGTCTGCCCCTGCCTTTGAGACGGGGGCCGGTGTCTCTGCCCTGTACTGTGGAGCTCCTGAACGGACGCGTCTGTGTGCAAGCCCCGTAGCTCTTGATTGACCAGCATCGGACAGCGGGTGCTCAGGACATTCCTCTGCTGCAAGGAAACCCCTAAGCTGCACCGGTGATACAGCGAAGCACGTTGTGGTGCATGTGCACAATTCTTGTAATAAAACGGAACCTGATTGTGGGATCTCAGGCTGGGGGTGCCCTGGCTGGAGGCAGAACCATGTTTCACTTCATGATGTTTATGGTACCTGGCTAGCAGGGTGAGCGGGTGCATGAGAGACAGACCAATCGGTCCCTGGCAGGCAGGGGTTCTCCTTGCTGCACCCCCAGATGGATGGGTGGGATCTGTAGGGGGGGGTGAGGGAGCCTCTCCCCCTCAATGGTGTCTCCTGGCTCTTTTTCTGCAGTTTTCATCAGGCGGGCTGGCGAAAGAGCCCTTCTCCCTCCGCCTGGGCGGGCAGGAGGGGCAATAGCGGGCCACGTCCAGTCCGGGAATCCAGCGCAGGTTTTGCCGGTGTCTCTGGGAAGGCTGAGCTCCATTGGATGGAGCAATGTGCCTTAGCCAGGGCTGCGCTCTCCTGTATAACATTCAAAGGAGGGAGAGAGGGGCAAACGCGCTCTGTCCCTGGCTCCCCCATGCACGGGGCTAGGTGTGCGCGCAGCTCTCCCGGCGCTAGTTTGCGCGCGCTCTCTGTCGCATATGCAAATCCACGCGCCCCCAGCCGGAGTTAGGATGCTGCTGCCGCTTCTTCCTCCTCTGCAAGACCCAGCTCCCGCAGACTTGTTCTCAAGACTATGAAATGACCAGTCCTCTTCACCTAGCAGCAGCAGCCTGGGCACCTGACCTCCTCCGCGCAACCTTGAGCAGACCGGGGGGGAGAAAAGGGCTCCCCTCCTCACCTCTCCTCCTGTGCCTGGGTGCGGTGGCAAAGCCAGGGGGGCTGTGAAAGCAGCGCAGACTCGGGGCACGTTGGTAGCAGCCTTTGGGCTCCCCAGACTGGACGAGTGGCAGGAGAAGCAGCCACTTGAAGAAGGAAGGGACTCTCGAAAAGCTGCTCCCCTCGCCTTCCCTTCCTCCCCCCCTTGCCCGAAGAAAGTGGCGTGCGGGGCTTGCTTCTTCCCGAGGACTGCTGCTGGTGGTGGTGTGTTTTTTTTTCCTTTGCTTGCTTCTCTGACCAGCCATGGGGAAAGGTCTGGAAAGCACGGCTGCCCGATGCGGAGTGGGACTGGGATACTTACTGCAAACGTTCGTGTTGCCTGCCCTGGCTATCCTGAGTGCCAGCAGCACGGGCTCCGCAGCGCAAGGTAAGCCACTCGGGAGGGGCTCAGCTAGCCACCCAGCCTCTCCTCCCTCAACTTCTCCTGGGGTAGTGACTGTGCACCTGGATTCCCACTTCCCCAGCTAGCCGGGATATCTATCTATCTATCTATCTATCTATCTATCTATCTATCTATCTATCTATCTATCTATCTATCTATCGAGATTTGCAGATCTATACAAAAAGGGACAGAGAAGACGGAAATTCTCTCTCTTTCTTGCAATGCATCCAACTAACTGAAATGACCAGGGGAGCTTGGGGGGGGGGGGGGCTGTTCTAATATGCGTGTTCTCTGCATCTGTGTGTATTTAGGCACATAGTGCATATTTGTGATGATTCGTGTGTGTGTGTATGTGGGTGTAATACATTCCTCTGCACACATGCACCCTCCCTGCCCATGCTGCAGAGTAACTTGAACAGCAAGGGGGTCGGAGGAATTGGCTGTATGGACGCTCGGATTCTCCCCCTCCGGGAGCAGAGAGAAGGGGAGGCTGGGATCCACTTGTAGTGGAGCCCTGCAGCTTGCGTGTGAATGTATATTGGTGGAGCCGAAAAGTCCGAAGTCCTGCTGGAGCTGGGGAGGTTCTGGTCTGATCGCATCCCTCTCTCCTCCTTCTCTTGCTGAAATGGCTTTGCCGGATCTTGGAAAGATGGAGAAGGAGACTGACCCAAGATGAGTCTCCAATAAGGGGGCATCTGGGCTCCGCAATCCTGGGTGGTAGGCTGTCATCGGTGGCAAAAGGGAGCGGTGGGCCGGGTAGCAGTGGCGTCTGACTCCCGGGGCAGACACCTGGGGAGGGCATCCCGGAGCTGGTCTGCACTTCCTATATCAACTTGGGCACTCGCACCTCCTTGCCACGGTCCTTTACCTCTTGTGCCTTCCCTTTGAGTGACCGGTGTGTGATGTATGTATTGCCGCAGCTAGTGTCTCTGATGGGTAGCTCGGGTAAACAGGTATTGTGATTTGTTTAATCATAGTCATTTCCTGGGTCATCGACCTGACAAGTTCGTTTAAACAAATAAAATAACCCTCCACCTCTGTAAGGAAGGCTCTGCTGCCCTATGCCTTTGCCCACACTTCCATTTCACACTGAAACTCAGCATGCCCTTTGAGCTGTTTGCATCAGTTTCTTTGGACTGCAGAACCGAAAGCTTAAGGAGAGAAAAGAACTTCAGTGGGAACTTGCGGATGTTAAAACCAGGCACAGTCAGGAGAAAGGTGTATGTCTGTGTGTTGGTGCTGCGGTGGTGTTTTCTTCGTAAGCGTCTACTTGCTGTTCTAACATCTGTTTGTTGGGTATGCTGGAAAGAGACCCTCTGAACCTGACTAGGACGAATGAGTTAATGAAGGCACCAGATAAAGACACATCATGTTAAAAGGGCGGTGATAGGAAATTTGAGAGCAGAACTCGGCCTAGGTCTTACCACGTCAAAATAAAGAAAAGAGATCAATGAACAAAGCAAGTTCAATAGAGACAGTCAAACAGGAAGATAAGCTGATTAATACTGGAAAGGTGGGGAGCATGGACTGGGCATCATGAATGGCAAATTGGAAGTGTTGATAGTGTTTCTTTGTATATTCCTTTAGCCATTTCTGTAAATCTCTGATAGGCTAAGGAGACGGGGGAGTTGATCCTTTCTTCTCTGTGCTGAGAAGAAGCAGATCTTCCTTTTATCCTGTTCTTCCCTGCCCAAAATATAATATGCCCAAAGGGAGTTAAAATGTGTAGAGTGTAATGTAATTCTTTTTTATTTTGTTTGTTCAGTTTTCTGTGAATAAATCTGCAACTGTGTTTTTATTATAGCCTGTATAATAATATAGACTGTAAAATGCCCCCTTTCAAAACTATCATTACTTCCAACCCTTCACAGTGAATGTTTAGCTACTTCTTGAGTACACCACAAAGAGCACTGAATCTGTATGTCACTAGACCTGGCTATCGCACTACAGATAATGACTGTACAATACTATTTCTCTCTCATACTCTGATTGCACATAAAACTTTGCTTGTCCCTTCCTCCTCTCCAACTCCCTCTCATTCCAGTAATGGAAGGAATGGAAATGGGTTGCTTGTGTGACAACGTGGTCAATAGATGGTGGGACTTGGTTGCATCTGTGTGGCAGTGTACTGTACATAATGAAGATCAGGTTCATTAAAGCATTTGAAAGAGCTGTTTGCATGGTTACCAAGTAGAAAAAGAAATATTAGAAGTTGATATATTTTTGTCACAGCCAAGCAATAATATGTTTTAGGGACGTAGATTTTATTGGGGAGTGTTGGCATACTGTACATGAAGGAATTATTTTTAAAATGATCTCAATGGGGAGGTACTTGAGAGGACTCTGCAGATCTCCCCCTGTATAATGACCCTGTGATTAAAAGCACACTCATTTATGACCTTTTTGACAGTACTATACCAAAGTCCTGCTGATGGCTCTGGGTTCCAGAGGACTCTGGTGCTGCTGGATGATTGTCACAGATCTGAGAGCTTTCTTGTTTAGGACTGTGTGAAGATATATGTGTTGTATATTATGTTTCTCTGTGTGGCTATTCTGATCAATTTCCTGTCAATACAAGGGATCTCTTATTCTATTCTCAGATTTACCTCATTTTACTGAGACCTGGTTTTAGCCAGCATAAGTAAGGTACATCAGAAACTTGATCATGAAAAAGAGGTTACAGAAAATGTGAATGAAATAAAATTTTTGGAGCATCATGTTGCATTTCTTCCGTGTTTGTTTGTCCCATCATTTTGTATCACTGGTTCATGTCTGAGCCAGGGCAAGTTACATGTTATGTACATAGAGGTGTTAATAGTACTGTGTGTATGTAAACCTATATATTAGAGAGTATGTAACAATGAATATAGTTGTAGATAGGGGTCATGAGGAAAAAGGATCCTTTTGGAAGAAATTGGACAATGGGTAGAAAGGTATTCAACTACTAAGCAATCAGGAGAACTGTAATTCACATGACAGATGGGATGAGCGAGTGGAGGAGAAACCCAAGAGTTCAGATCTCTCTAACATCACTTCTCATAGACATAGAGAGCTCCTTGCAATTTCAGTTTGTCACTAACATATTACTAAACCTGGTTTCATTTTTGTTACTTCTTACATTTACTCTTTGTAACAAAACGATGCGTAACAAACAGAAAACACATTGGGCCTGATTCCTCGCACACACCAGAGTAGGTAAGGGGAGGATCAGTCCACTAGACCCGAGGAAGCTATCAATGTAAACTACAAAGAGACTAGTAAATATGGAACCCGACACATAATATAGCTGTGATCATGCAGTGAGAGAAAGGGGAGAGATCACTGGCAACTCTTTCTGTTGTTTGTGATAGAAAGTTTATTATTTGCCAGAGTGGAAGAATCCAGAGAATGTGCCTAGGATACATTGGTTTGGGGTTTTTCAGATTTCTCTTTCCATTTCTTGTTTGTTAGAACTAGATATAAAATTTGGATGCAGATCTGGATTTGTGATCTTTCCCAGAGTTTGGGGATCTTGAGATCCGGTATATTGCTTTGGTGATTTCTATATATGTCAAATTCCATTTTGTAATGGTGCTGTGTGACAAAGGGGGCTACAATTTAACTGCAGCCTTGTTATGAAGTTTTCTTTCCATACAGGGTTGGGTAAGATTTCCCTCCACTTTATTTAATTCTTTAGAAAAAAATATTATCGGTTGATTTTTATTCAACCTGCAATCCAAAGTCCTTGTCTAATTTGTCCATTCCCCTCCACCCATGAATACTCATACTTTGCATCTATATTGCTTTGAACTGTTTGTGTGACCAGCAATAGAAAATAGCCAAATTGGAATCCTTTTCTCTGAAGCACACATAGTCTTCTGATCTTTGGAGGACTTGGCTCCAAATCACTGCTGGTTTTGGTTTTGCAAAATCCAGACCCGATTGATGCTATTTTATAAAAGAATTCTGCCCCCATTTTCCCCCTTCTCTAGTATGTAGCACTGTTTGTCTTTTGACTGAAGGAAAGAGTCAGGGCATTGTTTTAATTTTACTTGGTTCTAATACTATTTTTTCATAACTATCAAGTACTTTTGTCCTCCCCCCTCCACTCCCTTCATCTTTTGAAGTAGGGTAAGGATGCCTTGGGCATTTTTGGAGCCCTCTCTCTCCTTCTCTTTCCAGTGCCTCCTGGAAAATAAATCCACTAATTGAGTAATTGGTGGATTTTTCCCCTCTCTCTAGAGATGGATATCTCTGTGTCTCAGAATGTCAGTATATATGCCATTCAACAGAGCTACTAACCAGCAACAGAAGGACATACACTTTCTACTTTACTAGCTTTTTATTTTATCTGGAGCCATAGAAATATTTTTCTTCAGTTGTCATGAAATCATATGAAAAGCCCACAGTGTTTTAGTTAAATGGTAATATACACCAGAACCCCCAAATCCAAATACCCCTGAACTTTTGAGGATCAAGAGGCTTAGCAAACCAGACACAAACCATGATCTGATATTCAAGATTGGGGCCCATCTCTGTAGTGGGCCAAACCAGAGTAAGATTTTGGACAATGCCCAGGACAAGAATTTGACCAACCCCAAATTTTGAGATAGGGGATGTCCAAATCTCAACCCAGATCTGAATTAATCAACTCAGGCTCATTTCCAGTAAGAGGGTTTGTTATTTCTATATGTCTGTTCTGTGTGAATAAACTGATGGAAATCTGCCTTTGCACTTACCAATGTCTGCCATTGAATTCACATTAAAGTTTTTCAGAAGTTATACTGCAGCTGCTATCATTTCTTGTAAGGCACTCAGATACCACAGTGATGAGGATGTTACAGACATATTTTTGGGCTAGTAATGATGGTGTGAGCGCTGGGCAAAATGAAAGGCAAAGGTGATGCATATTAGATAGGTTTTGTTTCGATTGTTCCTTAACAAAAACAAAAAACAAAACAAAACAAACCCCAAACAAACAAACATATACAAAGAGAGAGAGAGAGAAAATGTTGTTAATCTTAACCCCCCAAACCTAATTAAATTAAAGTGATAATTTAAAAAGAAAACCATAAAAGAGCCATAAGTGCAGATATTTGTCCTAATTCAGAGTATTCTTTATTAGCAACAGCAGCAGTCTGAAAATGCTTGGTGCGGAAAAAGTGAAATATAACATGTGAATATACTAACCTTTTGGGATGCACTTTTTAATTAAATACCTAAATGCATCTTGTTGCAAAAGGAGTATGTGTGTGTGTGGGGGGGGGGACTTAATTATCTTGATGCATCAGTGGACCATTTTTATTTGATAGTGTTGATGTAACAGTATTGTATGAGTAAAGAAAGTGCCGAGTAGTATTTCACTGTGAAAATTAATTTATTTTAAAGTCATGTGCCCTTGCAGGTTTCAATGACATTAATCATTTTGGGCAAGATTTTGCTATCCCTTATTCAGATTTTAGTACTGCAAGTAGCCTCATTGAAATCAAAATAGCCCATTAAAGCTACTTGCTGAGTGAGTGGCAATTTAGTCAAATCACAGTAAAATCAATGGGGCCAGCTGTGGAGTCAGGCACTTCTCATTTGGGAATAAGGGATGCAGAATCTGGCCTTTTGTTTATAAGTATTCAGTCACTAGCACCACACTACAAAACTTATGAAAAGTATAAACATTGAGTACAGCACCATTTCTGATGTCTTTCCATCGTACTGGTATCCCTCCTTATAATTTGGTTGCCTATATAACCAAAATACATGGGTTTATTTAATCATCCCGATGATCAGCAGTCACACTTCTCTTGTGTTTAGTTGTATGTGAATCATTGGTCACATGAACTTTTTAAAATCACAGTTTCAAAACTTTGTCTCTTCGCTGTATTCTGGGAAAAACTTAGTATGTGACGTGAAAACTCTAAAAGAAAACAGCATTCAACGTATTAAAATTATTTTCTTAATTTAATTTTAAAAGACAGTATTCTTGAAAGCAGGAGTAAAGCTATGTTTCAAAATGTAGGCAAATCAGTTCCATAGCTGGCCTGCAGACAAAAAAGAAGGAAATGTGTATTATATTTATATTTAAAAGGCATTTTCACGTGACTATGCCGACACTTGTACATTAGTAAAAGACTGATGTTGTGAGCAGCAGGCTTTTTTGGCTCAATCGTACGAGGTGCAGAGAACCCCCAATTCCCTCTGAAGTCAGGAGGAGTTCAGAGAGCTTAGAACGTTAGAGGAGGCTTTCTTACCAGACTTGATAAGGCCATTTGTGCATGTGTGAACTTCTGGGCAAATCTTTGGTTTGAAAAATGAACCTAAATGGGGAAATTTCATTCAGCATAGCAACACAGTCATCTAATTAGCACTAGCCCATTTTATAATGTATAACATGTTTGTTTCCTGAAGTTTAATTCATTTTGTTATCTTTCCGGAATTCAAATGAACCTAATGAAATTTTTGAAGAATCAGGTCCAATTATCCTTTTGGAAAATGGTACAAACAGTGCTTTTGTGGCCTGCCAGAAAAAGATTTTTTAATTACTGTAAAAAGTGAGTTGTTTCTTTGCAACAGGCCAAATCCTGCTTGCTTTACTCAGAAAGTTCATCGGGCGGCTGGTGTAAGTCAGACCAGAAGGATTTAACCGAATGTAAGGAATCAATTGTTCAAAATCATAGATAGCTCTTTTAATTACAAAAAATGTTTTCTATTCATGACATTTGAGCACATTCTTCTCTAAAATAAAGGTTAATTAAAGCCCGAGTGCTCTTTCATTAGGGTGTAATATGTTTCAGTGTAAGTGTATGACTGTCAGTAAAGAACAGGGGGTATATTTATTTTTTATTTTTATTTTTGGAATTGAGAGAGAAATGTTTTAGTTTGTCAAGTGTACACATTATTAGCCACCCAGTGGAGGTGTTCAAGTTTAGCAGGCAGCAATCTTGGCGTCAGTACTGATAACACAGTAATTACCTTGCCTGTCATTTTCATTAGCCATTTTTGCCTTCAGAGCCTTCATCTTGCAGTGATGAAACAGTATAAGCTTTTAAAGTGTAAGTCAGGGATCAAATGCAAGGAATAAAAGAGACAGGCAGGGTTTTTCCAGTCTACTACAACCACCACCAACACAGCCACAGAATAGTGTTTTACGAAGGCATAGATCACTGCCAACAGCTTTCAAGCACTGGAGAAGAACAGTGATGTTGTGATTTAGTGCATGTGCTCCGCAGAGTCCAGTCTCAAGACCAGACGTCTTTAGAGCATTCCATCATAATATTGTCTATCCAACAGGCAATCTTAAGGAAATGACATTAAGCCCTTGGGATGCAAATTTCATCCAAACAATGACTTAATTTGCATAATTTGAAATCAGTGTTTTGAAAGTTTTAAATAAAAATATATTGAAAATGAAAATAAATGTATGCTGGAATGTGTCAAACCAATAATAACACTATTCTTTCAGTGATCTACTGGTATTGTAAATATCACATTTCCCTCTGCCAAATTTAACTGGGGTTCCATTTTCAATATTTATAAGCAGCGGTGAAATCCTGAAGGTTTAATAGGACTTCACCCTTTCTTAATTAAACATAGTCATTTTGCACAATGCCACTTTTTTTTTTAATCTTGTCATCATACAGGAATACACAGGCAATGAGATTTAAGTAATGTAACGTGGCTGATTGTAAGCTGACAGGCAGATACACTATTCGAGGGAAATAAAATAAAGCCCCGAACTCTAGCTCAGTTCAAGTCCCTTTCCTCAGGGCTGGCTCTGTTAATACAAAAAAGATTGAGAAACAAGAGCAAAGCAACTCAGAACACTTGGTAACAACCACCAGAGGCCTTTCCAGCTTTCAGCAAGCTAGGAGGTGAGAGCACGGAACCTTCCCCCCCAGGTAGTCACTGCTTCTGAAGCTTGTATAGCCCCACCCCAAATAACCCATTTTATAAGCAGAAAACGTGGGCAATCCTTGTAACTCATTATACACCGGCATTGAAGGAGCTCCTTTTATACGTTGTCACACCATTATCTAAAAATCAGAGCTGACTGAAATTTTTAATTCAAATGTTTTTTACCAATTGGGGGCTTTTCCCTTGGAAATGTCCTTTCTGACTTTTATTGTTGTTGTTGTTGTTCTGACTGAAGAACCAAAAACTCTAACCAAAACCTGAAAAATTTCAGCCAGTCTGATGAAAATTTTCAGTAAAACCAAAAAATGTTTGCCCAATTGGCCAAGGCTTTTTGGTTTAAAGTTGCTAAAAACTGAGACTATTTCACTATTTCAACGAAAACAAAAACAAAAAATCTGTGGAAACATTTTTGACAATAACAATTTTTCATTTACGTTAAAATTTTTCATAGCAAAAAACAAAACATTTCCCAAACAGGTCTACTAAAAATAAAACACAGAGTTAGATTTGATTTACAAAACTGGTTAATGACAGGAATGCTTTGTATGTCTATAGCACTTCCTGGGCCTGATTCTCCTCTCCATTACACTGTCTTTACATTCGTGGAACTAGAATCAGGCACTATGCCCTAGTAACAGTCAATGGTGCCAGACCTCCACTTGGTGCATACAAGAAGGGGAGGTACTGTTGGCTTTAAAGCCACTACCTTTGCATTCTGCCAAACCCCAGAGTAGGGTACGTCTACACAGCCCACGACAGTGAGTCTCAGAGTCTGGATCAACAGAGTCTCAGCTTGTGTTGTGGTGCTAAAAATAGCTATTTAGGCATTGCAGCTCAAGCTGCAGCTTGGGCTCTGAAGCCCACCCCCCTCCCTAGGCATCAGAGCCTGAGCCCAAACACCTACACAGCTATCTTTAGCACTGTAGCACAAGCCCTGCAACTATGAATCTGTTGACCCAGGCTCTGAGAGTTGCTGCCATGGGTTGCAACCCTTTCTGTAGAGGTACTCATAGCTGGCAGTTTGGCCCCTGGTGCAAGTTAGAGCAGTCTCATGGCTACCCTAACTTGCACCAGTTTGTAATAGCCACCTGTGGACCATTACAGCAGCAGGGAACACTGGAACACAACAGTGTTCTGGCCATGTTTGCTCCTGCCCGGCATGTCCCCTACACAGCCATGACAAAATGGGTGGTGCACAGACGGCTGTCTGCTCTACATCAGTTGCACATATCCCACACTGGAGGAACCTTTAATTCCTTTTTAGGGGAAGTTTTACCCACCTTTGCGTGGTTGTAGCATGGGATGGGAACTCACCTAGTGTACATTAACTATTTAATCCTCAGAATCTCCTGCTCTGGCTATAATTGTTCCAATTCTTGCAGATGGAAACACAGAGGGAGAAATGTAAGAGGATTTGCTCAAAGCCACACAATGATTTTTTAGCAGAACCAAGATTAGAACTCAGGATTCTTGGATGCTGAAGATTGTGCTCATTGCTCCACACAAATTGTCTGACAATTTATAAAACAGATGGCACTAAAGGAATGCTACCTTGATGGATATTAGATTACTTCATGAAATTTGAAATTATCCTTGCTCATTTATGGCTTATTTGAATGCACTGGTGGTATCTAGAAAAAATGTAAGTATTAAAGCCTAAGGAAAAAACAGTATTTCAGAACTCAGAAATGGGTACTTACTAATTAATATGACTGCCTAAAAACTGTGCCTGATTCTTATTTCACCTACATCAGTGTAACTCCACTGAAGTCAATGGAGTTACTCAGAATTTGCACAGACCAGAATCTGGTCCAATAGAATTACTTTGGTGGAAACACCAGTGTAAGTGAAATTAGAATCACACCCTTCATCTTTACTTTCGATGCACTAACATTTTATCTGACTGTTTTCTGCATTTTCATCAGTCAGTTTACACTCATAAAGACCCGTACACGTCATAAACATTGAGGTTGCCTAGGCAATTAAATCAGCATCTTTTTCTCTTGTTGAGGTAACAATGAAGTGTAGTGCTGAGGAGCTTGGTAAGTTCAACTGACCTGGCAACAGCTGAGCATTTGCTTATTATCTGGTATCTACCAATCTCCTTTCAGCCATTTTCATGAAGCAAAGTAGCTTTATTGCTTAGTCTCATACTGACTGAAAGGTTGAAATGTTAAGCTATATGGATTAACTGTGTATCCTTTGAGAAAAGGAAAGCTTGAGTTTTTGTTGATCTCCTGGCTGCTAGATGTAATTGTTAGAGAAATCTTGAATTCCATCAGTTATATATACCAGGGAACATGCAACTGACCATTCTGAGATCCTTCAGAGGAAACTGACTCTATCTCAAGCTAGTTTGGAAACTTGTTAAAACTAATAGTCCCAACCATGTTTCTTTGCTTGCATCTGGTACATTTCATGTACGGAAATGAATAGTGGACACTCTGGGAACATACTTAGTACAAAGATTCTTAGAGAAGAATAGCTCTACAATAAATTTGCTGAAATGATTGTGGGTAGATGATTAATTGCACTCTTATGAAGTGTTTCATTTATTTATTAGTTTTAAAATGCATTGTTTATCTTTGCCCAGTCCCAACATATATGTTTCTGTTGGAAAGTTTACAGTTTGAAAGAAAATAATGTGGTACCACTGAATGAGGTTAATTGCAGTTCAGTCATACAAAATCTGAGGAACAAATAATTAGGAATGCCAATATAGCAAATGGGCCTTATTCTGTTCTCAGTTAGACTATTGTAATTACACTTACTACAGTGGAATTACTCCTACTTTACCCCAGTGTAAGTGAGAATTTAATCATGCCCATGGTCTCAGTCTGAATTAGCCTACTTTTTCTTTGTAAATTTAACTTACACTTTTGCCAGTTGTGCTCTAAATTGGTACAGACACATTCTTCTCTCCCCTCTTAACAACATTAATAGTGATTTTCTGTGTCAGCCTTATTACTGCAATTTTATAAATAATTAGCTACCAGGAATAGCAATAAGTCGCCACAACTTAAGCAAATCACATTGCCTCAAAGGTGTCCAAAGTGAATTCTGAGGGTCACATATATTTAGATGAGTGCTATTATGAAGCCCACAGTGCCTCTTTCTTGAATTCCAGGGTGAGGGCAAAATTGATTACCTACAGGTTTTTATTGCCAGTTAACTCAAACAAGCTATTTCTATTAATCTGTTAAAGAAGATTCAGGTGCATGTATATATCATGTGTTTGTAGAGTAATTAAAATATATGTAAATGGACATGGAATGAGGTCTGACCCTCAGGCAAGTTGCCAGTACCATTCTTGGTGTCTCATGATTTGGGAACCATGGCAATAAAACTCTCCCAGTCCCCTTTAATACTAGTATTTCATTACAGCTGGAAGAAGGAACCCTTCTTCTGTTAGCTTAGAGACTACGTCTTCGTGTTGCTCTATAAACCTCCATCACTTCAGTTCAGACCTACCTCTCTGCCCACATATGTGATAGGGATGTGTTAAATGGAGCAGAATGTGATCTTCCATTCATGCAATAGGCTCTATACCTTATTCTGTTGGCTCAGAACTTGCCTGGATAGCTAGTGACCCTCACACTGAGTTTTTTGGACAAATTTGTGCACTAGTTTGTTCCAAGCCATCATTCTTCTGATAAACTTATTTCATGTAGTCATCCTAAACATGGCTCCAGACTGCTGCTTTCTGCCTCTTCACCAGCTTCTGAAGACTAGAGTAACTTCTTCAGCCTCTAGTTCAACTAAAACTGAGCTCCATAGCTGTCCTTGTGTTCCTCACTGCTGAACTGAAATGGAATTAGGATACTATTTGCTCTGTTTTCTTAATTAAATGAACTGTGATCAGAGTGCTAAAAGGTAAGCCAGGAGCTGAAGGTCAGTGGGATGCCAGTTAAGTTACTTTCCCTACCCTGTGACAGCCAGTGTTTAGCAAAGAAGGGTTTGGTACTTTTTCCTTGGGGGTATTATGCCAGATCTTCATCTGGTGAAAACTGCTGTAGCTCCATTGACTTCAATGCCAATTTACATCAACTGATGATCTGGCATTATCTATGCAGTAATGATACTGTACATTGGCATCTTGGTCATGATATTTAGTTTGTACAGAGAGGCAAAAAAACTGTATTATGCAATGAGTTGCTCATATCCTTGATTGCTACTCAAGCAAAAGAGCCATTGAAGTAAATGGTGCTATGCGTCATTGTAGTAGGACTGCAGGATTTTGTCCATGTTGTGGCTCTGTTGTCTCAACATGCATTGATAAATACATTAGATGAATGTGGAAGCTTATTTGTTACAAGAGCTTGCAACAGTACCTCTTAACCCTGTGGCTCTTGAGCGACGTGGGGCTTTGCAACTCCGTATTTTGTTCTCTTTCCCTGGGTTTGAACAAGGTTTCACAGAGCATCCTGCCCTCAGTGGAATGGGACCCCCCAGGGGAAAAAATGGAGACTCAGAGAGACACTTGCTCTTATAGCTTGAGTCTATGACATATAGAACAAGACATCTCAAAGCTGGTGAAAGGCTTTGAAAGGCAGACCTTTCACTGAGTCCTAAACACCCCTGCTCATATTGTAACCTTTATGGATATAATCGTATTTACTGTAAGATACTTGTTGCATATATTTTGGTTTTCTTAATTAGTACAATTCACCCTCGTGCAGAGCATCAACACAAAGCATATGCAGCACTTAAATCTTCAAAATAGGGCAAAAGGGAGGCTGAAGTGGTATATAGGACTTGGGCTGGCCCTCTGTACTGGGTAGTATTTCACCCAATAAGTTGAATGATTTTGTGCCTCTCTTTCTGCCTCTGGTTCATAGTGAAGTGGCTCGTTAGCTGTTAAAAGATTAATTTCATTGTTTTACATTAAAAACTATTGGCTAAATTCCACTGCCAGTGACTCAGCATCTCCTTTCATGTCTATGGAATGACACCAGATTGGCACCCTAATTAGGCTGACCAGATATCCCGATTTTATAGGGACAGTCCAGATATTTGGGGCTTTTTCTTACATAGGTGCCTATTACCCCCCACCCTCTGTCCTGATTTTTCACACTTGCTATCTCGTCACCCTAACCCTAATATTAGACAGCAGAAACTGGTTGACTATATGTACATATCCACATAAATATATATTACATATAAATGGTGTAATGACTTCCTGCCTGAGCAATCAGCAGTCTTTGAACCCTAGACCTTCAGCATTAAAAGCATAAGCCTCTACAATTTGAGCTAAAAGAAAACCCCCAGTAGCTCATATCAATAGAAGGCTATTATCCTCTATAAGACCATTCACTATCATCAGGGATGGCTCTAGGCACCAGCAAAGCAAGCAGTTGCTTGGGGCGGCACATTTGCAGGGGCGCAAGAATCCAGCATGGGAGCTGAGAACCAACAGGGGGTCTTGGTTAGCTCCCTGCCTATAGAGCCAGCCCTGGAGCAGGGAAGGAACTGCATTTCCCAGCATTCCCTCGGCCCCTAGTAACAGGAAAGGGAGGGGGAAGGAGTATGGAACTGAAACCTGCAGCTTGATGTGAATGGTAGGGACAGAGCCAGCTCTAGGTTTTTTTGCTGCCCCCCGCCCCAACCCTGGGCTCCCCCCGCATCCCTGTGTTACCCCAGCCCTGGACTCTCCCCCGCCCACACCCCCTGTTGCCCCAGCTCTGGCCCCCACCTGCACTCCCTTGCTGCCCCAGCCCTGGGCTCTCCCCGCATCTGTACCTCCTGCCGCCCCAGCCCTGGGCTCTCCCCCCATCCGTACC
The DNA here is from genome assembly GCF_013100865.1 of Trachemys scripta elegans. Lineage (NCBI taxonomy): Eukaryota > Metazoa > Chordata > Testudines > Emydidae > Trachemys > Trachemys scripta. Next base: position 17,957,607 of record NC_048302.1, read on the forward strand.
TCCTGCCGCCCCAGCCCTGGGCTCTCCCGCAAAGAAAGAATTGGGTGGACTAAATGGACAGTGCACCTCTCTATCTGAAGCCTAGCAAGGGAGGTACATGGATCCCACTAGAATTTAAAATGAAAAGTAAGGGAGGGGAGGCTCTGGACCTGGGCAGCTTTAGATACAGTACCAGGCATGTAGAAGGATTTCCACTTCTGAGCCATGGAAGCAGAAATTGACTTTTCTTTTCCAGATTTAGCTAATATTCAGAGAGGGAATCTAGCACCTGCCTTCCAGATTTGAACACCTCAAAATTCAGGAGTGCTCAAGCTCAATTTGGGCAGCTGTTACTTTATTTCTCCCAAATCAAATATACTGATCCACTGTAACTTGCTGTAGGAAAAAGTAGAATAAATTGAGCAATAAATGCTTCCTAGTGGTTATTAGGACTGGAATTGCAATTTTCAACAGCCATTGCTTTTTTTTTTTTTAAGTTTTATTTGTTTAAAAGGAAGACAGTGATATTGCATTGGCAAATTCCCCATAGAAACAAAGAATGGAACAAAAGAATAATAAAGGCACCTCAACTTTTCCTCATTTATGGAGGACAGTATTATAACATGCATCCAGATATCCTTCAGTCACACAAGCTGAAAATTGTTCCACTTTACTGCAGTTCTGTAGCCATATGGGAACCAATCCTGTCTGTGTTCTGTGCACATCCAAAATTCCTGCTGAATGACCCGCCCTGGGAGCAAGTTACCAGTGGCCCAGGGCTAGGGTAGCAGGAGAGTGCAGTTGAGGGGGGGAGAGTCCAGGGCTGGGGTGGGGAACAGCCAAAAATTTTTTTGCTTGAGGCAGCAAAAAACCTAGAGCCAGCCCTGACTATCATGCAGAATGACAAACACTTTGCATGTGCACTGTAAAAGACAATAACTATTTTGCTTTGCTAGTATCTGTCCATTCCCTGCCCTACAATATTTCCCTATAGATCTTATTTTCTCTTACATTTATTTTGTGTATTGAATATATTTACTGGATGAAACCTTTCAACTGCAAAAAGCAGTGTTAATTTATTGACTTTCTTCATAAATATTTCTGTGGCTTGTAGTCTCCAAGGGAAAGTCTTACATTTGCATTTATAAGAAATCACAGGATGAAAACTGAATTAAAATGACTGAGTGACACTGCATGGACTAGTCATTTGCTACATCTTGCTGATGAGCTTTGTCTATGAATATTTGCTTTTTATTAAAAAGATTTCTCACTTAGAAAAGCATTTGATACAACATTTGGAACAAATCCTGTTCTCTTTACTCATCCACCTAGCCTCACAGACTTCCATGAAACTTAGTTGCTTAAGTAAGGCAAGCAGGATTTGGTTTTCAAAGACAAAAGTTTCACCACCAGCAGTACAAACGTAGAAAATGTATTTTGCTGGCTGAGGCTGGGCTGGGCTAAGGTTAATAAATTGGTTTTAAAGATAACAGCAGATTCCAGCATCCTTGGGTTTGTTTTGCATTCGGTGACAGTCACTAAATCAGAGAAAGGAATGTTCAAACAACACACTTGAGGAAAAGTGATTTTTATAGAAAGGGTCCATTCCTGCTAATAGCCAGTAACTGCACATAACCCCACTGACATTAAAAGTCCATTAGCTAAGCCCAGTTTAAACAGCAGCTGATGCTATGTCAGCTAAATGTACATTAGAATTTTTCATGTAATGCGGCAATAGCAGGTCTGTAATTTTTCTAAAACTATGTACATTAGGGAAAGCAAATGTCATCTGATAGTAATAAGATGCAGAGCTCATATTAAAGTGGGGAAGGAGTTGTAATCAAACTAAAGTAACCACCTGGCTACATTAATTAGAAGCATACAATGGTAACAAGAAAAGCCAAGAGTGACAGGTTTGAGAATTAAAGTTAAATCAATATTGTTTGGAAAAGTTTAAGAAATTATGCTTCTGAAATCAGCACAAGTGTGACAAAGGTGCATATTAGTTTGTTTTTTGCTCATTAAACATACTGTGCTCTAGTTCAAGAAAATCCTCCATTGAAGTCAATGGGAGATTTTTCTTGTACAAGGAGTACTGAATTGGATTCCAAGCAAAAAAGGTAGTCTCCTGGTATATATGAAATATGTCTGCTTGCAATAGTTTGAAAGCATTTGAACTTTGCAGTGTTTGTGTTAGAATGGGCTTAAATTGTAGTTAATCATTATTAAAGCAATTAATGTATAGTCCTGCTTAAGCTGCTTCCAAAAGTACATTGAGAAATATTTTGTAGAAATGCTTGATGCATGTTTGCTAAGAGGAAAATAAAAATTATAAATGACAATGTAATGAAAATTAATGTGTTCTTTACAAAGCTTATTACTCATATTTAAAACCAACCATAAGCTGTTAACATAGAGAGAGATCACAGAGCCCACTAAAGTACAAAGAGTTTAGTGCCCAAATTATATTGGCACCCAACCCGATTTTGATAGGTCATTTTAAAGTTTGCTGTGAAATTTTCCTGAGATAATTGCACTACAACTATAATGCTATTGTGGACTCAGACTGAGGGTTGTTTAGTACGCTAATGTGAGAGCTGGGAACAGAGCAGTAATTAATCACTTACAGTCACATTCACAACTACTGTGAAGTATTACTATAACCTCCTCCTCCCCCTTTTCTATTATCAGTCCATTAGTGAAACCCTGTACAAGTACCAACAAGTGTAGAGCTGTCCTTCAATGTATGACATACCCTCAGCAAAAGCCCTTGCATATATGTTCACAGTGGTCACTTAAATTCTTAATGCTTTGTGTTAGAATGCAAACTTCTTTACTCTTCCTTTCATGAGCCTAGCTTTCATTTTTGTTTTGCAAATTTAAAGGCATTTTCATCAATATTGTGCCCAGAACAGAGCATGTGTTAGTGAACCACAGAATTTAAGGAGGGTAATTTAATTGCATTTTTTTCCCTTCTGGAAATGAACATGTAAACATATTACTGCTCTAAAGCCTGTTTTTAATTATAAGCAGTGACTTTTTCTTGTTGACAGATTTTCACATGGAAACCTTTATTGAATCTGAGGAGACCTTTTTGCCATCATTAGTTCTTGCTGCTTAGTGCTTTTATCAACTACAGTAAAATACCATTTGTAATTAATTCTGAGCTTACATGGACATATTTAATATAATTACCCAACAAAATCCTGTTTACTAACATATTGCTTGGGAAACCTGTCTGAATAATCTGGTCTCTGGCACACATAAACCAGACACTAATAAGAGCTGCAAATATTTCACAATATAGTTAGGGAGCTTTGATTTTAATTCTAAACCCACTTTAGGGTTTTAGGGATAAAGCATAGGGCAGAAGTGACTTTTCCCATGTTTTGCCTTGTCTCTTGGACAGTTTCTGCCATAAGAGATATATAAAAATCATTACTGTATTTCATTACAAAAATAAATATGTACACATTTATGATCTGGGAGAATTATGGAATTGAATTATGTTAGTGCTAACAAGATGATGATGTTCAGATTGGATCTGGACAATTGCTGCATTATAGTCATGAATTTTTTTCATAGCAATATGCATTGCAATGTCAATACACTTTGTCTTTCTGAAGGTTTTACTATCTGTGTCTCATTGGCTGGGTATTTGTATATTGTGTGTGGAGGAAGATTTGCCTGAAATGTATACATAAAACTGTTAAGTGAAAGTGACTGTGCAGATAATTCAAGACCCCTGCAAGCTATGCAAACTTTTGATGACCACAAGCCAGATCCTGAGCAAAGTTTACATGGAAATAATGCACACTCAAGACCTATCAAATTGTGCCAACTGCCATATTCTGGACCAACTTGTCTGGGGAAGTTTAGGCCTGGTGCTAACTGTGAAGAGGAGGAACGGACCCATAGCCACTCCACTGTTAAAGTTATGGAGTTGCCTGAGGCCAGCAAACTCACCTTTATGAACTGTCCCCTGCAATACTCATGACCCATTTGCCTCACATTTCCCCTCCATCCCCCAAAACAAATACATTGAACAAACATCTTGTGGGGGATTGGAAGAGGTCAGTAAGGAGGTCTTTGCTTCTCCTGCTCCTCCTCTTTCCCTCTCCCTAAGATTGCTAGGGGATGGGTGTAGATTCTTTGGCCTGTTCAGATCTTGGGATTACAGATCTATGTTGGAAATGTCAGTTTGAGAGTGAGGTCTTTTGGTCATATGGCCAGTTTTGTCTCTCCATGGCCATCAGTCAGCTGTGGAGAAGCCTGCCCCATGTCAGGACACTAGGAGGTTCTGCACATGTATATTGCATCCTCTGATGTCTTCGCTGTGTGACCAATTGACATGGAGAGTGGCTTAACTTGGAGAAGTCTGTTATTAGGGTGTGCACTAGTTTCTACAGTTACAGAACCCAAGTGAGCCATGTAAGTCTAAAAACTGTCACTCTGTAGAAGCCACTGGACCTGCAATTTATCCTATTAATAATTAATTATTATTAATAATAATTTATAAATGTTTCTTTTTTATTATTCAGCTGATGCAAAATGTGGATTTACACCAATTGAAGATTTGGCCCTATAACTCACTAAGGTTTCAGTGTGATTGTGTTCATACTGGAAAAATGTGTATCTCATTTTTTTTGCCCAGAAAAATCTCCCTGACTATAAGAATTCTCTCTCTCTCTCTTTTTTTTTTAAGAGCAGAAGTACCAAAGCATGTTTGATAGGAATCCAGGCAATAATAAACAAAGTCTTTGACACCAAACAATCATGGAAAAACTTCTCTATCTTTGTATGATCTTGTCCAACTTAAAAGGACCAAAAGAAAAGACATGCATCCGGAACAGCAATTATTGGGTAAAATGACTTTTTATGGCTAGTAATTGCTTTTTTATATGTTAAAAATAGTTCAGTTTGCAGAGATTTTCTTTTAAAGTCTTTTTTTAAGCCAACCATCCCCCCAACCTCAGCAAATCCTAATAATTAAAATAAAAGACTACATCAGCATTGGCCCTCACTGCCTAGGGCTGTTTGTTCTTAAGAAAGCATCCTATTTATGATCAAAAAGTGAGATGAACTTTTCCAGGCAGGTCTCCTGTCTCATCACGGCTGTGTTTTTAGCTATGGAAATGATGAATAACTTTTGATCATCTTGTAGAAATAATTTATTTAAAAAATAAAGTTATATTCCCTCTCCTGCCCTCCCTTTTCCTGAACTAGACTATGGAAAAAGCAAACAAACAAGCAATACTTTGTCAAGTTAGTGGTTTATTTAGAAATAGTGAAAAAAGTTTTATTTCTCTCAGGAACCAGAGATTTCTAAGGTTTTTTTTGTTACCCTCTGAAACAAATTAGACACTGTGTTGTTGGGCATAAAGACAAGAAAGATCTATTTTTGAATACAAAATATAGAGTAAATAATTTTTTTTTTCTCATCTAATTAGCTATTGCTTGGGAATTTGGATAGGAATGAGCCTATTTATTGGAGTTCGTTTGTGGACATTTTGATCCTCAGACTAAATAAAATGTCATCTTGGGAATAGTATAGTATACATTTAATAGATGATCCTAACTCATGAGTCAGACAAAAAAAAAAAGCACAGGCAGCCTTTTTAAGGTCACCAAAACATGGTATGGATTATGTTATTTTAAGCAACAAAGGGAAGATTATAAAGTAACTGGTCCTCTTTGTCAAGACTCCAGTAAACACAAAGCTAACTTGTCCTGTGTAATTACCAAAGGGAATTGTGCAATGGGCTATTACTGGTAGTTGTTTGTAATCAAGTAGACTGAATCTTGCTGTGAGGAGCCCACCCTCATTCTAGTAGAGAGAAGACTTACAAGCTCTTCTGGGCTCGGCCAGCACTAACCAGGTGTGCCTGTAAAACTTGCTCTGTCTGGAGTGGGGAAGCTTAAAAAGGGAAAGCCGGCCCCAGGAAATGGCGGTGAACAGGAAGACAACTACTCTACCGCAGAGATGGATGGCCACGAGGACCAATCAGCAAAGAGGAAGACAGTCACTGACCTTGCCACCCTTGAGACAGCACAGACCAGTGTAAAGTAGGGTGACCCCAAAGGAGGGGTTGGAGGCACATCCTAACCCTGATTAAAGACACTATACCCACTGATAGGCCAAACCCCCAAAGGGTGACCAAAAAGACTGCCGAAGAGATAGACCATCTTTTTTTTTTCTTCTCTGATAACTTCCCTTCCTACTCCCCCCCTGGGGAAGGAGAGAGAAAGGGAAGTTTTTGTTTGTTTTGTTTGGTGAACCCCTTGTGTGCTACAGGATGCAGGGGAGCCCCCAACTCCCCACAAGTGGTGGAGAACTACCCCTGATAGACGGGTTTATAAAAAAAAAGCCATAGCGGGGGATAGAGTTCAGCAGGTCTGAGCAAGATGGAACTGGGATGGTGGTATAATTGGCTAGAGGAGATGCAGCAGCAGCGAGCTACAGCAACAGCAGTTCCAGCAGCAATGGCTGCAGCAGTGGACCACCCAACAGCAAGTTGAGTTTCATACAGGAACAGAGAAACGACCCTACGCTGAGCCGTAGGTATGAACAACTGGCCTCCGTAAACAGAAAAATAAAGGAGCCTCAGGGCGGTGAGCAGTATCCACACTCTGCACTCAAGAAAGAGTACCTGGATTGAGTCAAAAGGGATCAACAAACTGAGATAGTGAGGGCCCAGCTTCTGGTGCCATCTGGGTACCACCTGACAGTGTTGCAGCTCGCACAAAACATGCCTTGTGCTGGACACCTGGGAAAAGAGAAGATATTGTCACAAGTATTAGCCCAATTCTACTGTCCAGGCGTGCTTCAGGAGGTGAGAGAATACTCTTTGTCCTGCCAGCTAGTGCCAGCTAGCCAGCAACAAAGTGATTCCTAAGGGACCCTGGGTCCCTCTGCCCTTGATTGAGACATTCATCACAAGAATCAGAATGGACATGGTTGGGCCCCTAAAAAAGACTGCATTAGGGCATCAGTACACATTAGTGATTGTCGACGATGCAACTAATTACCCGGAGGCTGTAGACCTTCTCTCTGCGAAAACTATAGTGATAGCACCAGAGCTCTAGAAGCTCTTCTCACACATGGGATTTTCCCCTGAAATACTAATGGATTAAGGGATTAACTTCACCTCTCAGCCAATGCAAGAATTATTCTTCCTTCTGAAGTTTAAGTCCCTGAAAACCTTGATGTACCACCCTCAGACTAATAGCCTAGTAGAGAGATTTAATAGGACCCTGAAAGAACTGTTGAAATGCTTTGTTAGGGAACACCCCTAGCATTCGGGCCAGCTACTCTTGCCACTCCTGTTTGCCATAAGGGGGGTTCTGCAGGCCTCTGTGGGGTTCTCTCCCTTCGAGCTACTTGATGGTCACTGGCTGTGGGAAAACTTGGACTTGCTATGAGAGGGCTGGGAGGAACAGGACATAGGTGCCTTAAACATGCCCCTGTACATCTTACAATTAAGGGAATACCTCAGGGACATACGGTTGTTTGCCAGAGAGAATTTAAGAAAGGCCGAACATAAAAGAGGGGTGCGACTATGGACTTTCTACCTGGGTGACTGGTTCCTTTTGCTGCTTCCCTCAGCCAAATCAAAATTAATGGGCTGGTGGCAGGGTTCATTTGCAGTTGTTAGGCAGTGGACTATGAGATAAAACTATCAAGTAGAAGGAAGTAAACTAAAACCTATTATGTGACTCTTCCTAAGCCTTGGAAGATGCGAGAGGCCCTGCTGATAACTCTCTCCCCTACAGAGCCTGAATTTTGCCCCCCAAAGTACTGAGTGGCCAAGAACCAGCAACAGTGCCTGGGGGTGAGGGACCCACCTCTGCACAGAGGATTCAGCTCCTCCAATCAATTGAAGACTTTGCAACTGTATTCTCCCACCACCCAGGCAGAATGCAGTTAGTCCAACACCACCCTGGGCCTATTAGGCAGGGAGAACTCTAGACTATTGCCGCAGAGGATGTTGGATGCCCTCTTAGAAGAAGTACAGCGATGCTGGAGATGGCATAATTGTGGAGTCCAAAAGTGAATGGAGGAGCCCTGTAGTGCTGGTTCCCAAACCAGATGGTTCAGTTAGGTTTTGCATCGATTTCAGGCAGTTTAATTCCATCTCAAAATTTGATTCCTACCCAATGAGTTACTAGACCAGCTGAGATCAGCAAAGTACCTGAGCACTATTGATCTGACAAAAGGTTATTGGCAGATCCTTTTATCCCCTTCTTTGCAAGAAAGAAAACACGTTTTTCTTCACTTCCTTTGGGCATTTTCAGTACAAGTCTAGGCCTTTCAGCTTCCCTGGAGCTGCTGAGAGTTTCCAGCAGCTTATGAATAGGATCCTCAGCCCAAACCTTGAATATGCTGTGGCCAACATAGATGGCATTATCTTCTATAGTCCTACCTGGGGAGACCACCTGCTGTACTTAAAGGTAGCATCAAAGGGCCTCCAAGACACAGGTCTTACAGTCAACCCCACAAAATGTAAACTAGCCGTGAATGAAGTAAGTCATTTGGGGTAGGGCGTAGCCTCATGAAACCAGTGGTCAACAAGGTCCTAATGGTGTGCCCAGTTCCCCAGATGAAGAGGCAAGTGAGGCATTTTCTCGGCCTGGCAGGGTGTTTCCAGAGGTTTATCCCTGGTTTCTCTTCAGTCACAGCACTCCTTATGGAATTCATAAAAGGTAACAATTCAAAAATATCTGATGGGATGGGAAATGCAAAGAAGATTTTTGAGAACTGAAAGTGTGACTATGCCAGGAGCCTGTGCTCTTCAGCCCCAATTTTTCTCTTGAATTCGTACTGCGCACCGACACCTCAGATATCGGACTTGGCGCTGTCCTCTCACAAGACTTCAGAGGAGAAGAAGGTTCAATCCTGTACCTGAGTAGGAAGCTATTCCCTAGAGAAGAGGCCTACTCAGTTATTGAAAAGGAGGCACTGGAGATCAAATGGGCCGTGAATTCCTTTAGATATTACCTGTTGGATAGCCCCTTCTCCTTTATCACAGATCATTCTCCCCTATGCTGGCTTCACACCATGAAAGACACGAACCCGCATGCAGTGCGATGGTACCTTGAGCTACAAACCTATATATAATTTCAGAGCACAACCCCAGGAGGGAAAGGACCATGCTAAGGTCGATTTCTTTTCACAGGAAATTGGAGATGGAGATGACTTGCCCCAGGACTGCCTTTCCAACTTGAGGGACAGGGGTCTGAGAGAGAGCGAACACCCTCACTCTCGTGGAGAGGTGGCTTATGAGCTAATCTGAGCTCAGCCAGCATTAACTAGGTGCACCTGTAAGTCTGCTCTGCATGGAAGGAGAAGTTTAAAAAGGGAAAGCCTGCCCCAGGAAGGGGTGGTGAACAGGAAGAAGACTGCTCTACCTCAGAGACTGCTGGCACAGGGACAGATCAGCAAAGAGGAAGACAGTCACTGACCTTGCCACCGCTGGGACTGCATGGCCCAGGTATAAAGTGGGCTGACCCAAAAAGAGGGGCTGGAGGGAGATCCTAATCCTGATTAAAAACCTGCTGATAAACCAAATCCCAAAAGGGTAACCAAAAAGACTGCCTAAGGGACACACCCTTTTTCTTTCTTTTTTTTTAATTCTGATTCCCCCCTCTCTCTGGGGAAGGAGAGCAAAAAGGACCCTTTTGTTTGTTTTGTTTGGAGAACCTCTTGTGTGCTGCAGATGGGGGAAGGACACTGTAAACAACTCAAATCATGGTCTGGTGTGGACTCAAGGGAACCCCCAACCTACTATGCTTGCCTTGACATAAAACAGAGGAAGTGGTTAGGAGATAGGCCTGTAATTATCATCAGCAGGTGCCCATAATGGAATGCCAGAGAGATGTTTGAAGAGACAAATATTGCTTTAGGAAAGACTTCAGGAATGTCAGGCCAGACCACAAGACAGCTAAATAAGAATTGGGTGGATAGAGAAAGGGGGAGAAGAGAGTTCTTTGAAAGCCAAAAGAAAAAGCAAATTAGTTTAAGTAGACTTTTGGAAAGTACTTTATTTTATAGTTTACCTACAGCACTGGAGTTTTTTGCAAGTATTTGAAAACTGATTATGTTATTCTTTAAATTACTACAAAATGATGAGATGTAAAATAAAGATACTTTTTTAAAGACAGGAAGAGAAAAGGTTAACGTTGACCACAGATTATTTGTTGATTTACTTTATATGAGCCTGATCCTGCAACATTTTCTCATGTCAGGATTCCTTATTTACATGGATAATCTTGTTGAAGTCAAAGGGGTTTCTGGAGCAAAACAAGTATTACTCTCAGAAGTAAGGATTTGCAGGATTGGAACTGCCTAGATTTCAGGAATTCTTTATTAACTTTGAACACAAGAGGAAGCTGTAGAACTAAAAGAAAATATATGCAAGCCTTCTGAACAAAGAACTCACAACTATGAGCTGGGATGGGACTTTGTGTGTGTGTGTGTGTGAGAGAGAGAGAGATCGATCAGTCAGGGCCTTTGTTCAATATTTAACATTGCAGCAGAGGCAGGACCATTTTTTATCAATAATGTTCCTGCTTTGATGCTAAAATATGCATAATTTTGGTAGAGCCAGTGGGTACAAAAAGCTGTATATTGTATAAATACTAGTGATAAAATAGACGTATGAGCTCATTGGTATCCCACACTGTAAAACTCGCAGAAGGTTGAAAACCAAAAGGTTGAAAACAAACATAAAAGGAGCCAGGGGCTGATCCTGTAAAATCCTTACTTCTGTGAAGCCCTAGTAAAACTTTGAACATGCAAAGACATACCCAAGTGCTCAAGTTTAAGCATGGGAGTAATCCCATTGAACCTCAGCACGACCGCCCTTGTGCTTACAGCTAAGTACACGCATAAATCTTTGCAAGATCAGGGCCCAAGATGAGTGGTCCCATTGAAGTCAATAATAGGTTAAAGACTATTCCCAGGAGTAAGGGATGTCAGGACTGGGATGCAAGTTTTCTCAAGACTATTAAGCTCCCATCATAGACGTTTTTGATGGTCTATTGATTTATATTTTTTCTGTACCTTAAAGAGGAATCAAAGGTCATTTTTATATGGGTGTGCAAGGAATGTTAATGATTCCTTTTTATGAGGCATTAATGAAATCTAAAGAAGCCTAACAAGATGGTATAGTTAGATTTGGCAGAATTGCCAGTGTTTTTCACACGTGCAAAAAATAAAACACAAAGTTTCATTTTGGTTGTTTAAATTGTGTGGGGGTAAGTGAATTTCATGGAATCGAACACCTCTAAGTAGAGAAAGAGGGCATGATATATCTATATGACCCCATTAATTCCAAAGTGTGCTTAGCAGAGATTTTTTTTTTTAATACTTTGTTTTCCTGCGTAGTGGCACCGTATATTTATCATTATGAAAACAAGCAAAGAAGTCAATGACTCATTACTCTTGCCAGAAATGTCCTTCTGCATTCACAAGATTTTGTCCTACTTAAAAAAGAACATGCAGGATTTATTCTGGAAATGTACCAATATGGTCCAATCCTTCTCAAATATATGAAGCTGAGATCAGCCTCAGAATGTTAAAATAAACTGTAGTCACATTTGACCCAGTATACTATGCTAGCAGAGGAAGAAATTGAAAGAATTGGTGAGTCTAAGGAGCTGGGTGGGATTCCTGTTTTCGGGTTCCATGACAAACTCAGACCACATTCATCCAAAAGGTTACTAAGCTTTGCTAATCTTTTGAGTGAATATGATCGGATCTATGGTGCATTTTTATCTGCAGAAGTCAAAGCTGTTCACAAAGTTGGGCAAGTATCACCACCCCCATTTGATAGATGGAAAACAGGGGAGTGGGCAGGCAGGGCCAGGGAGTGGTCAGAGTCTTGGCTCAGTCACTTCAATGTGCTGGCTAGTATAGCACAAAAGTAAGTTGTGCTAGTGAAAGGGTTGGTGTATCTTACTTCTGATCTAGAGCGAGGAGGAATCCAGGGCCAGATTGTGTCTCTGAGTCACAATCTCAGCTCTTGGATGCTTTTGGAGTAACACAACTGTGTTTCCCTTTATTAAGGGCTCATAGTAACTCCACAGTCCAGCCTATTCTGACCTGCCCAAGGTCATGTAGTGAGTAAGTCCGTGGCATAGTCAGAATTAGAACTCAAGTCTCCTGACACCCAATCTTTTGCCTTGTCCATTGGAATGAGAGAGAACACTGGCTGGCACTAGAAACTACAGGGGAGGCATACAGTTTGTACAGCTCTGCCAACCTATCTTAGTACTGATCTGCTACTTTTTTGCCAGTAGTGTGCATCTTTCTCCCAGCAAAGACTTATGTATTAGTTTGTGTGCTCATTTTAGTAATGAACAAGCTCGTCACTCGTTGCTCTTGTGATGTCAGCTAAATTTTACCCATTATCTAAATAATAATCTCCTCTCCCCCGCTGCCCCTTCCCCACTGGATTGGAAGCCCCTCTCAGAGCCCTAAAAAGCCCACTTGTTTTTTCTATCTTGAGGTCTTCTCTACACTGGTATTTTTAGCATCAGAATGTCTACAATCCTGTAGACTAGCTGCACTGGTATAAACCATGACTTACACTGCTGCAAAATATTCTGGTTTAAAATCAGGGGAAACTGCACCAGTACAAGTTATGGTTCATACTGGAGCAGTGCATCTACACTAGGGTTTGAATCTGGTTTCAAAGTAGGATAAACTGTATTGGTGCAAGTATAAGTGGGGGAATGGTCCCACTATTGTGGGGAACTTTCCTGGCTTCTGCACTACCCCGGTGAAGTGGGCTAGTGAAAGGATCTGAGTCCTCGCTCCCACTCCCTTTACCCAGAGGCCTCCCTGCCCTTGAGGGCTCCCCTTCCACTCTCCTGTCTGGCAGAGTCCTCGTAACCCCAACAAGGCTGGGCCCAGGATTCCTGGGGGGCTCGACCCCCAACCCTGCTGTGGTCACCTAGGACAGGGGCTAGGGTGTCCCCACTCCGGGGTACTCTCTCTGCACTGGGCACCTCTCTGACCCACTGATTATTCCATACAATTTAAAACAAATACCAGTTGTTTAATTAACAATTAATCTAAAGAAAAGAATAAGGAAAATGGGAAAGGTTAAAGGAAAACACATCACCCCGCTCTGTGGGAGGGAACATCACAAACAGTGTCTCTGGACATCAGGGCACTTCACAGTCTGTTCCTTGTAGGTCCCAGATTTCCTTCTCAGGCCCTGGCTGTGCTGCAGGGATGCTGCGGGTTGGACACTTGCAATGGTGGTGGCCACACACCTCCGGGCTTTGAGTGGTGGGACCCTTCTTCCCAGTGTCAGCCCCCTGTCAGGTTAAGGTCCCCCTCCGAGTCTGGCCTGCAAGGGCCCTTGTCTGGGGGTGTCCTTCTGTGCTGGGCCCTTTGCCCAAGGTCCCCCCTTGGCTGGCCCCACTTGCTCACCACACCTGGCTCTGTGGCTGCAGCTCTGCTCCCAGCACAGGATCTGCTCTCCCTGGGCTGTGTCTCTGGCTCTGTGGCTGCGCCTCTGGCCCCTTTGGATCTGGCACGGCTCTGCTCCCCAGCTCAGCTTGGGCCCCTGCTTTCTCCTTAGCTCAGCCCCACTCAGTCTGACCCAGGCAATTCCAACTCACAGGGAGGACAGGACCCACCCTGGCCTCCTGTCATGCTGATTAGCTGCCCGACCTGTCAATCAGTCTCAGGGTTCTGATTTCCCATCGACCCCTCCCCTTTTAGTGCTGGGAGCTAGCCAACCAAAACACCCCCACTGAATGTTAGTAAGGGGCAACAGTCCCCTTACACAAGTCATGGTTTACACCAGTGCAGCACTCTGCCCTAAAGGTTTGCACTGCCTTATGCAAGAGATTAAAAACCGCCTATATAAACAAGGCCTTACTCGTCCTAACTTCACTCATGTGTCAGGTCAGCTATCTTTCCAGCTAAAGTTGAGAAAGGCTGAATGGGTTCCCTCTGCAGCTTGTCAGTGTTGCTTTTGACTTACCTAGAGGGGTCACTACATAGCAATGCAAGGCTTTCTATTTGCCCTTTCCTTCCTACCCAAAGACTAAAAGGTGCCATTCCTTAGTGCCCCCATGCCCTCCTGGCCCAGGAATGAAGGACAAAACCCACTCCAGTGCGCCAGTCTCTTCTGTCACTAGATTACTTGGCTATGCAGAGATGTGTTCTAACCATACAGAAGTAGTCTCCCACCCAGATCTTACTATTTTTATTAGCTACCATGAAGTTAAGACTAGACATTACTGCTTCTCTCAATTACCAACTTCACATTTGTCAGATGGGCACAAATCAGTTCTCTCTCTCTGTGTGTATGTGTGTGTGTGTTTTAAAGTAGTTTTAAATGCTTTAATATTTGTTTGGATTTTGAGTAATGGTCACGTTGGTGCGCTGGTGTTTATAAAATGATGTCAGGGCTGGAAGGCAGCGGCCTGCAGTGTATTAGATTCTTCCCTCCTCTTACCCCCGCTTTGAAAGATAAGTCTAGAAAACCCATTGCCTGGATCTCCCTGTGTGGGAAAAGCCGTGGAATCAAGCTGAAGTAATCTTCTGGGCTACTGTAAGTAAACTGTAGGGACCAGCTGAATAATAAATCTAAACCCCTTTACAAGTTCTAAATGAATCAGATAAAAGGATAGGCAGATACATTTGAATGTTCTCCCAACCCTTGATTTTCTGAAGTATAAATAACATAATAAATAGGAGCTGCTGCTGCTTCTTTTTTTTATTATTATTTTAACTGAACATTTTGGTTAGATTTCCTTACAGCTTTGAGATGTAGATGCATTTGTAGGTTTATTTTAACTGAAAAGGAAAGGGATTTTGATGTCCTCTAATACCTAGCAGAAAGGATTAACCCTTGGCTTTCACTTCAGCTGAGCTACTGAAAACAGTTCTTTATTGATCAAACGAGCATTATTATTTTATTTTATTTTATCTTATTCTATTTTGAAGATTAAAGGATGCCAAGAAGAGTTTGTGAAGCTTAACAATCCTGGCATTTTACTGCTTCAGAAATGTAAACAGTAAGCCCAGTATGTGAAAAATATCTTAAAAGTATATTCTCAGTGTAATAGCATTCCCAGGAAATCAGACCTAAGACATTTTTGTAAGAAAAAGAATGATAGAAAGAGAGACCAAGGTACAGGAAGCTAGAGGGATGGATGGATGGATGGACGAACGAATGGATCCACAGAGTTGGAGTTAAATCAACCCCCTTTGAACACAATGTCATGCATCTCCAGAAATTATGATTAATGCCCACCTCAGAAGGTGTGGTAGCAGGGCTCCATTGGCTTTCTGGAGGTGTACCAGAGATCTGTGTGTACAGTAAGCAGACAGGACATTGGGGGAGGGATAGATCAGTGGTTTGAGCATTGGCCTACTAAACCCAGTGTTCTGAGTTCAATCCTTGAGGGGGCCACTTAGGGATCTGGGGCAAAAATCAGTACTTGGTCCTGCTAGTGAAGGCAGGGGGCTGGACTCAATGACCTTTCAAGGTCCCTTCCAATTCTAGGAGATACAATATCTCCATTTAAAAAAAAAAAAAAGGTTGGTGGTGGGGTGATCAGGGCAGACAATAAGGTGCTGAGCTGTCTCAAAACTGTCCTGAAAATCCAGCTGTTAGGAGAAATCAATGGAAAAAGAGCTGTTTTTATGCATCAAAGACTCAGCTCCAAACAAGGATAGCAGCATATAGCAATCAGAGATGTTTGGCTGCCAGGCATTGACAGCCACATTTACAATTCTGACGACTCAGCTTTCTTTGCCCCTGAACTGCACATACCATGGTTTATGTGTTTGTAGGTGAGTGCACCTGCCGCACATTTGTACTGAATGCTGATGATGTATGTGGCTAGCAGTGAAACAAAAATTGCAACATGGCTTCTTCCACAGATATTGCTGTGCAGTTGTGGGTCTGGGGACTGGAATGCCATGTACAAGCCAGGTCTTCATGGCAACCTTAAAATCGGAAAGCGGACCAAGATCTTCAAAGGCATCCAGTGATTTTGGGTGCTCAACTTGAGACACCTCCATGGGTCTTAATTTTCAGAGAGTGCTGAGTACCCACCCTATGAAAATCAGGCCCCTTTTGAGGTGTCTCAAGTTGAACACCCCAAAATGGAGGCACTCAAAAGCATAGGGTGACAGGGGATGGATCACTTCATGATTACCTGTTCTGTTCATTCCCTCTTGGGCACCTGGCATTGGCCACTATCGGAAGACAGGATACTGGGCTAGTTGGACCTTTGTTTTGACCCAGTATGACCGTTCTTATGTTCTTAAATTAGTTACTTTTGATTGTCTTGGCCCTATTCTCAGGCACTTTTATGTACTGAATGTGTGTATTTCCTGTACCCATTGGTTCCTTCTCAACCTCCCATTTTCTCCTTTGAAATCCATTAAGCTGTACCACTAGCACACAGAACCTGAGAGATCCTTTCACTCACTTTAGTATGGCATTTATTCCTGTATCTGAAGTTGAGGATGATTCACACGGTGGGTTGTGGGGCTGTTGCCAAGTCTCCAGGATTGGCCTGGAGTTTCCAGGAATTAAAGATTCATCCTTAATTAAAGATTACATCATATGTCATGTGATTAAATCTCCAGGAATACATCCAACCAAAATTGGCAGCCCTAGTTGTCACTGTGGTCCTGTCTGCTGCTGCTGTGGGCTTCTCTCTGAAGCTGGAGGCTCCCCAGACATGCTGAGTCCCTTCTCCTCTGAGGTGTACTAGAGGAATTACTCTTCCTTGGCAGTACCAGCAATGGGCAGCTGAACTGCTGCTGAACAAGGTTTAGCTGCAGTTGTAGACTGTCTTCATCATAGTTTCAGGAACTGGGGTTAAAACCTGGTTAGACAACCTGGTTATATGACATTATATTTGTCTGGCTGGTTCTCAGAAAGGATTAGGGAGTGGCTACAACTGCTGCCTACTTCAGCTCAGGTAGCAAAAACCATTTTGGAAATGAAGGACAAGGGTTCTAAACCCAGCTCTGTAACAGTAAATAATTATTGCCTACCAGATTTGAATTTATTACAATATACTTTAAAGCAGCCCTGGCTGCTTGGCTTTGTGAACAACTTGTGCCTTTTCCATCATGAACACTGATAGCATACGATGCTGTGCAGGTCAGATTTCCTTATACACTCCTCTTTCCAGGTCATTATTGACTAACTATGCTTCTTTCACTGAGTCCAGTAGCACTGCAGTACACACACCAAACGAGCAAGCTGTGCACAAAGAGATGGGAGGGACATGCCATGTGTTAACTTGATCACTTTTTGCTCCATGATATTATGCAATCTTCATGGACTCCTGTGCAACTTGCAGCCATTAGGACACCCTAATAAACCAAACCAACAACAAGAATTGCCCTAAATAGTGCAGTGTCACTATTGCGAGATGTAAGCCTCTATATCATTACTGTAAGAAACTGTACTATGTTTTTATAGGAGGACAGCTGAGCCCATGTACTTTTCACACAGCAGAAATAAGGCCACACATCCACAGCAAAATGGTTCCAGACCAGTAAATGTGCTATTCATCTTGCCTAACATATGAATTTGTTTTGTGTTTATACATGGGGAACTTGTTCTCCATGGCATTGTGACTAAATGGTGGTGTTGTGATTCCAAGTGAAAGTATAGCCAATGTTAGTAGTTTCTGAAACTGCATTAGCTGAAGGAATCAAACATGCTGTTGGCAAAGTAACTGCAGGGGTTCTTGGCATGTGGCATGTCCTCACTCGTAGTAGACACAGTACTAGAGAGGTTTTTCTCTTTGCATTTCATATTGTAACCTTTTCTGAATACATTTTTGGTTTCAGAAATTGTAAAACAGTGTCTTCAGGAAGCTTTCTAGTTCATCTCATTTATTCTTTTGGTGATACATATCCTTCCTACTATTTTTAATTAACACAAAATGATTTGTGTTTCTTATTTTTCATGAAAAAGCAAAATAAACTGTGGAGGTCTCAATTTTTCTAATATTCTAGTAACCCCCTGCAAGTGCCACAAAAGAGTCTGAAGTCTGAACATTTTAGGGAAGTGATGGAGAGAACGTGGATAGATAGAGGTGTATGCACGTGTGGCCTTCACTTCTTGTCTGCAGCTTTCAGTTGGTACAAAGACACAGGTTACAGAATAGCCCTTGAAGAGAACATTTGATTATTTATTATTTATTATTTATTATTATTTATTTTATTTTTTGTTTTATTATTATTATTAGTTTATTATTATATCATTATTAGAATTAGAATATTTGTGGATCTTTTAGTAAACTTGAAGATTCAAACTAAGATCAGTGTGAAAGTTAAGAAAGTAATAAAGGAGGTGGAGAATGACATTTCATTAAACTTACCCTTCTTCAGAGAGTTAGCAAAGGCCTATGCACCACTTAAGTCCTCCACATAGGCTTTGTGCTGGTCGTCTCATAGAGGTGAATAGCACCCACAAATAGCATTCATTTTAAGAAGGCAGGAAAAAGACTTTGTTTTTTTTGTTTAATTTTAAATAGCTTTAATTATGTAATTTTATACTCTAACTCTCACTTTGATATTGGAATTATTGTATATACCTCCATTGTCTTAAAGGGCTGCTTTAAAATCTTTCTCGCTCTTTATCTTTGTCTATTTCATAATAAATCTGGTTCAGTCAGTTAATATATGGTAAAATACTTCATACTACAAATAAAGCTGGTTCAGCTAATTTATATATGGTATAGTAAATGCATGGACTGGGAAAGTGAAATCCTATTTTTAGTGCTATTGACCACCTTCTGGTGACATGGAGAAATGGTGTGTTATGGACATGCCTTTCTCTTTCTATGAAGTATTCAAGGTGTTGGATTACTCAGTCAATTTCATATTTAAAATGTATTGAAATTCAATTATAGGGACAGAAACGGAGTGAAAAGAAAGTAGCATTTCCTAACTTGGATAACTTACTGTAACGTGTCTTGATTGTCTTGATGGAAAAATGGCGAGTTTATGTTCACTGAAATTGACTTAACTCATTTATATGAGCATTATAATCAGTTGTAGTAAGATAGACATTGTCTGGATAAGCAGTATGGTCAGAAGCTTCCTAGATGTATGCTGCAATACAAATTAGTGAGAATAAATGTATTTTCCATATTCTTTGTGGGTGTTCAGTGTGCCATAAATACCAGTTCTGCGAATCCTTACTCCCCTGAGTGGCCCTTACCCACCTGAAAGGTTCCATTGAAGTCTAATGGCATAATAGTTACTCACATGAGTAAAAGATTGAAGTGTGCCTTGGATATCTAGAAAATGCTTGTATTCTGTTCTACAATAACACTGCATAAAGGATGGTAAGAGAAATAATTACTAAAAATCTGTCCAATGAACAGCTTTTTGTTGTTTTAAAAATGAAGTCATGTGGAGATGTAAGAGAACAGCCAGGACTTGTGCTGTGAGGAACAATTGACACAAAGCAGATCTAATTTGCAATGTGAGGTATTAAAAGAGATTGTTGCCTAACTTGACTCTTTAAAAGAACATTTACAGCAATACTGGCAGAGGATAAAAGAGTAAACTTTGGGAAAAAACACTTTCTCAGTCACAGAGAACACTCAATAAAAGGCAAAATTGACTGCCTATATATGTGTGTGTGTACATATTAACATGGTGAAAATAATACATACAATGGTTGCAAAACATTTTTCTAACTGATTCCAATAGAACACAATATTAAATAGCTTATTTGGTACATTTATACATATGGCTGTTTAGAAAATTCATAATGTGTATGTGCTGGCGTAAGGGTTCTATTGGCAGGAGTTCGACTTTACCTCCCACACAGATGTCAATAAAGGTGGGATAGGAGCCTTGGGTGCCCAGCCCCTCGGCATTTTTGAAAATCCCTAGCCTAACTGGTTATTCCTCTAGAAACCATCTCTTAATTTCTTCATCAGATATTTTACAGAAAAGCAATTTTAGACCTTTTTAGAATGTTTGTTTTGGTTTGTTTGTTTGTTTTGAATGATGGGCCTGATTCTAATTTCACTCAGACCAGAGGAAATTAAAAGTATCTCCACTGAAATCAATACAGTTATAGCAGCATAAAAATACTGTAAAATGAGAATTAGACCCAGCATTGGTAGTGTATTTTTTTAATCCTGCACCTGTAAACTCATGTACCTTAGCAGATAACTTAGCACACGTGCAGGTAGTATGAGAGAAATAATAATAATAATAATAATAATACATTTTACAACCTTCTCTGTAATTTACATTGTTACAGTTTTAAGGTCCAATATATCTGGTGGTCTTTCAAGACTGAAAACAAATGTTCTGTGGCCTGATTTTGATTTCCTTCCGACCAGTTTTACACCAGTAATTTCTCTGGAGTTGTTCCTGATTTATACTTAGCATAAGTGAGATCAGAATCAGGTCCCAGTCTATACTATTGAAAAGCCGGGTTTTTAGCTCTCCAGTATCTGCAGTGAAATAAGGCCAACAACTTGTGTTGCACAGCTATAGCTGCGGGTGACTGGAACTATGTAGGAAGCTTTGTGGGTATTTTCAATATCATTTTGCATGGAAACTTTAATTACTACAAAAATAATTACTTTTAGAAAATTGGCCCTTTTTGCTTAATTTTTTTCTGCTTCATATTCATGTTCTATAGCTGCCAGTTCCCTCTATTCCCCAAGCAAAAACAAAATGGAAACACAAAACTGAACTGCAAATTAGGTTCACTCAGCATAGCCTCACACTTTCCTTTCAGGGTCTTCCTCTTTCATAACTAGGCTAACCAGTTCTGAAAAATTAACTTCTCCCATCATGCTTTCTCATCCGACACAACCCAAACAAGTCTAGAATAACCTAGAACTTTTTTGAAACTTCTGAAATTTTCTGTTAATTTATATTTTATTTTATTTTGCCTCTGTACACCTAAGCTTTAGAACCTGAAGGGAAATATGGAAATAGCAAGTCTGTTCTCTCAGTAGTCTGAAAACAAGGATCGTAACCCTTATGAAATCACCTATTCTCATCAGATTTCCAGCCAAATTTTGCAGACCCGGGATTTTCAGATGCTCTTAGGATACATGTCCAAACTTCTTGTTGCTTATCTGGACCTTTTGAGGTTTCTCTGTCACAGGTTGTAATATTTTCTACCTCTTAGTGCAAATAGAAAAGTGCAAATAGTGATTAATGAACATATTTGTCAATAAGTCACTGAGTTTGGATCGCTATAATTTGTTGGGTCATATTATTCATTATTTATGAATATTGGGCAACAGCCAGGTATTATTCAAAATATTTGTGAAACCTGAAAGTTTTGTGAGTTTTAGAGTAAATGATTATTTGTCTGTAAATTCACATCAGAAGTGTATGATTCATTATTTGCAATTTGTTATTTTCCAGTTCACAATGTTTAAGTCATCCAATCAGAGAGCTGGAACCATACTATGTGACTTATGTGGTTGGCCATGTAATGCAAATATCAAACAGTAAATAGCCAAAGTGAAGAGTTTGTAAACAACTCCCAGTATGAAAATTGTTCATCTAATCAGTTCACTGAATACTTAGAAATAGCAAATATATTTGTATAACATTAGAATCAATTTGCAAATAAATCTAAGAAAGAAGTGCTGCAGTATGTAGCTTGTAAATAAGGACCTACTCACTGTGCTGTTCATTTTTGTTGCTATTTTATCTTCTCATTGTTATTCTCAGCCATTCAAAATCATTGTAGTTATTTTAAAAGGCAGGTTTGGCTTATTGGATTTCAGGAGATGTAAGTTTGAACAGCTCTGTTATCCCCTTTGCATTGTAGTTCACATAAAAGGAAGAACTTTTTATAAAACAAGTCAAAAGAAAAATTAATTTGGCTGGTGTGGAATTAAAACCTTTTGTAAGGTTAAACTGATACAACAGGGATCATGGTATGACATGATAGAAGGATACAGCAGGGGTCAAATCCTGACCCCATTGAAGTCAATAATAAAACTCCCATTGACTTCAGTGGGTCCAGGATTTCATCTTTGGTGTTTAGTGAATACTAGTTGAAAGTTATAAGTGATTGAGTGTTGTCCTGGACTTCCTTCACTTGTGCACATTTATTTTTTAAAGAGGCACCAGTTCCACTGAAAGGCACTGTTTGCATTCTGAAGCATTATCATGTACGCTTCACTTTCTGTTTACCTTGTTGATATATCTACCTCTGAGGGTGCAGTGGAAAGTGAGTCAGTGATACCTAGTGAAAGAGAAAGTGACTACAAAATGTTGGGATACTCTTCAATTTTATTTATTTCTACCATTAGATCCTGGCTATAACATAACATAGGTTAAACTTACCTCAATTTATGGTAAAGGTTGTTACAAAATGAAACATGCTGAACCAGTGTTTGAAGTCTGTCCATGGAAGCAGGAAAGAGTACTTCGCTTTCAAAGATAATTATAGCTCCTAAATTGCACATGAGCCTACAGGACTGTTGATTTTTTTTTGTTTTTGTCAGTGTGTCCTCAAAAGGAGATCTGGTCTTCTCCTATTCATTGTATTTGAAAAGGGATAAGCAGTGGGGGTTCTGCAGCATATGATTTATTGGGAGTCAGAGTACGAGCCATGTTTCTTGAGACACTGTCACTGGAGACATTCAGGCCAACCTGAAAGAAGATTATGTAGCCTCCATTCTGGGAAAACTGGCAGGACAAGAGATTTCCTCTGGTATTTTATCAGTGCTTGGGTAGGGAGTGCAGGGTTATCTTAAGTAACACATTCACTATCGCTATTGATCCCCCCCCCCCCCCTTAAGTAAAAGAAAATCAGCTCTCAGAGTACACATAGTATTCTCGGTGCTTAGAGCAAAGGCAGTTGCTAACATCTTCCAGATGTTTTAAAGTCTCATGCGTCAACCTCACAATGAGATGTCTCTGTCCATTATCCATTTCTTTTTTGGACTGAATGTTACTGTTTTTATTCAGGAAACACACACCTAAATACTTTGAGTAACACCATTTATAATAGATACAAACAAAAGTTATTCTACTTTCTCAGTCTCTAACCAAGAGTATTTAGGGCCTGTTCCCATTGACTTCAATAGGACAGGATCAAATCCTTAGTAAACATATACACATACGAACCTAGTCACAGAAAGGACTCCAGGGAAGTGAGGATTTTTAAAATGGGAATGTGTAAGTCAGAACACTTTCTTCCTGAATGTGAAGAATTGCCGTTTCATTCTGGTAAGTAACAAAAAATAAACCACTGAAGAAAAAAAGAAAGAACATATTGTTTTGGCAGGTGTCTTATAATATTCAAAAGTAGACCTGGTTGGATATTTGGTGTAATGGGTGAGGGGAGGAGGAAATACTGAATATTTTGTGAATGCTAGTAGTACTTTAGTTTGATTCAGTCATATTCAAGCCCTTTAGTAGCCATGAATTCACAAAGCTTTGAATCTGGTCTGCATGATGCATTACAATGAATGCATTTGACATTGAATACAAATACTGTACTTACTAGACCGATTTTGAAGCTTAATATTCTTCTTACCTGACTAGTTTTGAAGCTTAATTACTGAAAACCTATATTGTATAATTCACAAATAATTCCCCACCTGCTTTTAGGAGTATATTTTCATATACCAAATAAATTCTCAGATAACATGACTGGTTTGCAAATACTTCATAATGCCAAAAAATATCAAATTTCACTGAATTTTGTATTCAGAGTGTATTGTATACTATTCAACTGACTCTATATAGAGAGAAGAAATGTTAGCCCACACTTTTGGCTTCCCAAGTTAACATTTTCCAAGCCTATTAATGCTCTTCTTTTCATAATATCTTTCATCTCCTAAATCTGAGAAACAGAACAGGTTTCCCTTGTTTTAATTCAAGAAAAGATGTTTTGCCCTTATAGTTCACACATTAGTTATCTGCAAATACATTTTCTTAGTCGGGGAGTGGGAGGAGAGTTGTAAGGGAGACTAAGGGGTTTTAAGTAGCTAATGTAATGTGGACAAATCCAGCCCAAGTGTAAAGAGGTGCAACTCTAGTGACTTGGAGTTACACCCACTTACACCAGTGCAGAATTTGATCCCTGTACTGTAGCTTGAGAAAATTTCTTTTCCTGTTAGTTTTATGGAAAACTTTGCAATGCATGCCGGATCATTTGACTGCCAGATTCAGTTAGCTAAAGCACTATATACCAAAGGACATAAAAGCAATATATCTAGCAATGGAAATTGCTAGTATTGATTTTTGCCCCATAAATTGACCTTATTTTTAGTGATAATGGTATCACATTATTACACATAAAGATTCAGTAGAAGTGCTTTTTCTTTATGAGCAGGAGTGGCTCACAAACCTTTAGAATTCCTTATGATCAATGTACAAACGATAGGGAAGGATCAGGATTTTGCATTGGGAAAAATATATCCCAGCATCAGGCAGTGCCATTCAAATATTTCACCGTTCTAAGGAAAATACGTCAATAACAGAATTGCTACAGTAGTTTGAATGCAATAGGACGTTTCAAACTTTTGCCAGGTAAGCTATAAGTCCTGCTTGTTGTTCAGATCATTTTAATGTTCCTGTAAATTGCCCACATTTCTAGGGAGAGGGTTTCTATGATTATGTGCCTCTGCAGAGATGCAACTCAGACAAACATAGAAGGAATGTTTGACACGTGAAGTCTCTGCTCCCATTAGTTTACTGATGCTTATACCAGAATTTTGAAGTGAAATCCAGTTTGGTCATGGGTTTCAGATTCCACTGGACATGCAGTATGTTCAGAATAGTTCTCATTGTTTTCTGAATTGTTGGCCCAGATCTATTACTGATGTGGAGTATCTTTAATCCCCTTGAAATATCACATATGGCAACTCCAGGAAAAACAATATAGTGCTGCAAACCAGCCTGACAAAGACTGAGTAATGGGGAACACTTTTTTGTGTATTTCCTCCCCACCACCAGCTTTTTAGACTGATGCACGTAAAAGGTGACACCAACTTACTGCATTACTCCCAGCACCATCGATCAAACAACAGTAGCAGCTTGAGTTCATCCTTGCTCAAGCTGCTGCTGCATTGAGTGCCAGAGGGGCTGCATATGCACTGTTATCACATGAAGAGCTGCACACTCTTTTTATGAAAGCTCAAGGATGCTGGGTGGCCAGATACAAGAGAAGCTGTAAATGCAACAGAGTGGTTTGTGTGGGAACCCATGGAAAATGAGAAAATCTGAGAATGGTAGTGCTGAAACTAAGGCTGTCTGACCCAGTACAGATAAATGAAGCTGTGACCTCAACCTTCACTCAGAACACGACTCACACCTGGTTTTCTTTTTTTTGTTTTGTTTTAATGTTTAAAACAGCTCAGTTGGGGGACAGAGGGGCCTGAATGGCTTACGGTGAATTGTAGTGGGTTCCAGAGCCTTCCATCTCTAAGGCTATGTTTGCACAGGCTAGCCCAGGTCAGCTGACTCGAGCTCTCAGGTCTCATGCTCCCGAGCTAAAAAATCTCTATGTAGACACTTGGTCTCCAGCTGAAGCCTGAGCTGTGTGATCCTGCGAGGATAGAAGGTCCCAGAGCTCAGGCTCCAGCCTGAGCCCCAACATCTACACAGCTATTTTTAGCCCCACAGACCCGAGTCAGCTGACCTTCATCATGTCCGTTTGCTCCCCCATTAGCCTCAGCATCGTGTCCTGCCTCCGCTCTTCGTGCTCACTTAATTCTTTCCTGGCCTCTGGCACTGAATGCCTCCATGCATTAAGCTGTACCCTATCAGTGCAGGTACATGAGCTTGGAAAACATGTCATCGCGAGTGCGTTTTTTTCGCTTTCTAATCTGTGATAACCACAGGGACGGAGATGATAGGAGGAGCGTAAAAACATTTTACGCTTTATGATTCTGGGGGGACTGCATGGTCACCTGTGCTGCTGAGTGCTGTTTAGTTCACCACACTGACCAAACAGGAAATGAAATCCAAAAGTTCCTGGGGCTTTTGCTGTGTACCTGGCTAGTGCATCGGAGTTCAAAGTGCTGTCCAGAGTGGTCACAATGGAGCATTCTGGGATAGCTCCCGGAGGCCAATACCGTCGATTTGTATCCTCACTACCCCAAATTCGACCCAGCAAGGTCGATTTTAGCGCTACTCCCCTTGCTGGGGAGGAGTACAGAAGTCGATTTTAAGAGCCCTTTATGTCGACGGAACAGGGTTGGTTGTGTGGACGCATTCATTTTAAAATCGACCTAATGCGGCTAAATTCGACCTAATCCCGTAGTGTAGACCAGGGTTTAGGGATTGTCTTCACTGCAATGTTAGGCTATACTCTTACCCTGGTGTTGCCTCTAACGCCCTCCAGTTCACACACAAAACCATTTCTCCTGAGTTTGGTGGTGCTTTAAACCCAGGCTAGCTGGTCAAGCTGGGGGCATGGGGTAGAACCCAAGTTCCACATTCATTTGGGCTGGTAACCCTTCCACAGGCTAAATCACTCACCTCCTGATAGTCCTCCAGTGCTTTCCCACAATTCCCCCATGTGCTCAGACGAACAGCTGAGTTATCCCACAAGTCACTGGAAAAGATAGTAACTTGGGTATGGCTTTGCAGTGTAAATGCTTATACGCAGTCTAGGCTAACCCAGGTGCTCAGACCAGAGCTGCTGATCACCTGAGTTAACTCTGCAGTGAAGACAAATGCTTAATGGTGCTTCCTCTAATTTAGAGTTCAGATGCATTAATTGGACAGTGTTGAGAAGATTGTACTACTGCTGACTGTGCTAAATCGGTCTGTATATAAACAAAGGACATTAGTTTCCAGGGCCATCTGTCTACTGCCTTAGATGAACAAATGGGTGTATAGGAAGAGGGATAGAGGGTATCAGTAAAATAAGATTACATTAAGTAGTCACAGTTCACCTGCCTAGCCATTATCAGCCATTTAACATCAGGAAATGCCAGAAATCTGATAAGCAGCCTGATTTCCTGAAATTACCAGCCCAGTTTTGGGATCAGATGTTTACCAAAGTTTTGGATAAGCCACCTAAATCCACACTGAGCCTCTGAATCATTTGAGGATGGCCCACCACTCAATGGGATATGGCACCAGTCCTGTAGCAATAGCTACGGGTTCTTTTGATCCTGTAATGGCCCCTGGGTCCAGGTGGAGTCCATGACAGGATCGGGGCCATATATATCAGAGTTAGTTAATCACACCGTCAATACCGCACTGAGTAACTGAGACCGCTGACCATGGAAATAACCCACTTCCTTCCCTGAAGGACCAAGGGACGCGCCCCACCCATGTACTTATCCGCTACACCGATACTGACTTGGACTCCTTATTCATTCCATGGGTGGCATACCCGAGCCCACTTATCCACTGACACTTTAAAAACTCTTGCACCCCAATCTGGGTCTATGCAGGTTATGCGATATGTATGTATATTCTCATCCTTGCAAACGATACCTGTAACCCCCCATAACCGAAGCCTGACCCCAGATGTACAGTACCTTGCCTCTTAACTCGTGTATATTTCATTTTAAACATTCACTTTAATAAAATTTTTAATTCTGATTTGTGAAGTGCAGAGTGGTCTGTCAATATTTTCAAAGGGCTTAGCGATCTGCAGTTGAGAGGTGCTATATAAGTACAAAGTGTTATTATTAAAGCTGCACAGCAGTTTGTTATTAATATAACACAGCACCGAGTTTGATCATTATTCTAGTTATATCAAGTTCTGAGAAACAATACTCACATTTAAAGATTTGTAGAGTTTTTTCTTTTATTTATATGAAATACTTCAGTATATTTAATGAGACTGCACATAGGGAGCAAAAAACTTTAGCATCACATCTCCTGCTAATTCAATATGATTGTAATGTGCGCTGCTTTTACAGCTCTTACTATTGTATAACACAATGAGTGACAAACACTACTTAGCATACTGGATGGGGGCAGCGTCTCCAGCTTTAATCTACCTAATGCCCCCACTGCAAGATATAAATAGATTAAGAGAGAAAATCCAATATTTTCTCCATTCTCCCACCAGAGCGATACACATTAGTTGTTTCTTGCCATCTAATTGCATTACATGGCAGGGGATGCGATAAACATTTAATGGGAGTCACAATCATCTGTCACTTCCCTTTAGATGGATAACGTTCAGTATGATTTACATAGGCTGCACTTGTGCAGGGATCATAGTGCTAGCCCATATCTGGGAAGTTGCACTTTTTGCTGATGGATTTTCTTTAATTAGGGTTTAAAAAAAAAAAAAAAAAAAAAAGGACCATGAGTACACAGGCCCTCTGAGGTACTTTAATTAATCCCTCATGAAGCAAGCCTGGGTCTTTAAAAAAGCCTGAGTATCTTAGGCCTGAATCACCACTATGTTACTCCAGTTTTATGCTGGTGTAACTCCATTGAAATGAAACTGGAAGAACAGCAGTGAATTCAATCATTTATATTAAGCTAAACAAAAACTTTTCAGAAACCTTTTTTAATGAACCTCCCCTTTTGTTTATTTAGAGAACTCACATAAATCACTATATTTCAAAGAAAGCATACCCTAAAATATCCACCCCAGTTCTAGTTGGATCTAATCATTGAACTTAATAGCAAATCTATCATTAATTTCAATAGGAGCAGGACTGGTCGATCACTTGTAATCTACTAAAAACACAAAGATCATGAAACATATTTTTAATGTTTAAGCATTCAAGAGAAAAGCTAAGGATCAGGGTAGATGAGTTACTGTCAGGTTAGAAAATCTTCTGGTGGGAACACTCATGTAGAAAGAGATAATGGAGATTACTGAAAAGCTGATGGGTGATGTGTGTGTGTATGTGTTCGTTCATTTGCCTATCGAACACTGTTCTAACTGTGCCTGAACCAGAAACCTGAATATGAACTCTCACACAATCAAAGTTCTGATCTGAATCTATTTTCCCAGGTCACCCCCATCTCTAACTCCAACTCAGTTTGACTCCGCTATTGCTAGTGGTTTTCTCTATGATAGAAAATGGTCCAATGAGAGCTGTAATTAAATCCTGTTGTAACTCGGTTTGTAGAAAATGTTCCCTTCTGAGGCACTGTCTATATACACTAGGGACAGAGTTCAAAATCCCCCTCCTCTGCTAACACCACTTCACCTTCATCAGTAGGTAGCAGCATCGGAAGTTCTAGTTTAAATGGACCACTGGCTGCTGCCACTAATTTAAGCAGTAAATCAATTAAGACCTACTCTGAGCACAGTGTTCAAAGTAGTGGTGGCAGCCAGGGGCCATGTAGTGCTAAATTAGAGTTAGCAACCATGTGGAATTTTTGAAAAATTCTGTAATGTAAACAGGGCACAATAGTGAGACTTAGTATGAGTTGTGGTGATGGCTTTGTAATTTAGATACCTGCGTAAACAGGTGTGGGAGCGAGACCACCAACTCATTTCACACAGACAACCAGAAAGACCTCAGATGGTAACAGCTTTCTTTCGTTATAAATCTGAACTGGATTAGAAACAGCAGCCTCAAGGTGACAGGCTCTGTAGCCCATTAACAGTCCCCTGAGGTCTCATGTCCCCCAGCTGAGCCCATTTCTTACTGCTGTTGTGAGCTTATTTCATATTCCTATTTGCTGTGCTGCACTTCCGGCTCAGGAGTAGTTTGGAGAGAAAGTGCACTCTGACATTCTGCATTAGAGCTCAGAGAGCAGTTTGCCATAGACCTTCACTGACTTGACTTTTCCTATCAGTTTTAAGAAAGATGATGAATATAAAATATTTCTCAATTTAGCTTTTAGGCCTCCTGGGACATTTCATCGAGTGATGAAAGAAACAGGAATCCAGCACTGGGTCTCCCTGCACTGAAAATAACTCCTAGCAATTGTGTTCAATAAGAAAGAAAAACAATCTGACATCAAAAAAGCAAGGGGGAGGGGGAGAGTCATTTATTGCCTGTGTAGTTTGCCAGTGAGGTAGTATTATAGGATTCTGCTAATTTGACAAGATCAGGTCATGTGGTACTATCTGCATTGCAAACAATTACCAAAGGTTGTAAGGCAGCTTCTCTTATATGAATCACTAAATCATTAACTTCTCTATCACTGAAAAAGTATCCTAGCTACTGTTTGTGTCCTCTTCAATCAATATCCCCAGACCGAGTATCCATGTCCTTTATCTCCCACAGGAATGACTAAACCATTCTACTAGTTCCAAATCATTCAGCTAATGGGCACAGGAGTAGGGACCTTAATTGTCCCTGACACCAACACAACCACTTTTCTTCTTTGCATATCAATACTATACATCTCTGTCAGAGAGGAGGCAAATTGAGTTATGAAAATGCTAAGGCTGGTCTCAGAGTACATTATATCGAATTTGGGGCATACAGACTTGATTCTGTTAACATACCGCAGAATTTTAATATCCAACTGAAAGCAGTTGTTTGTCATTCATTGTTGAGGTTGTCTAAATTACTCTTCTACAAACGTGTGTAATACAATTTCTGCAAAATCCACTGTATTTCAAACTCCAGTTATGAATCACTGACAAACCTAATTTTTATGCTAGGAGGAAACAAAAATAGGAAAACACAAAAATTGATGATAGATCCTGCATAAACAAAACACAGTACTATTTTGTGATTTGTCTGCTGAAAAACATCACCTAGTATAAATAAACCAAGAACTTTAGGCAACCTAATGAATTTATCACGTCAGTCAGATTGCAGTGATGAGGCCCTCTAGTGGTTTGTCCTGCTGAAGTAATTTGAAGTCTGAAAACGGGCTCTGGCCAAAATTCTATTTCGTTGGGGTTTTTTTAGAATTATTGGGTCATTGAGTTTGGGATTTTAGATGTTTGGAGTAGTTCAGAGGAAAAGATGTAATTTTATGCATAAAAGCATTTTACAGTGTGTTTTATTTTGCTAGCATTTAACAATCTTTAACAAATATTATAACTATTATTATTATTATTGATTTCTTTGCCACACAGCACAAGGAGAAATTTAGAAACCAAAGCACAGGTTAGTAATTATTGAAAACGTGCTTTTTTTTCCTTCTTGTTTATAGCAAACTCTTTGGATCTGTCTTATGTGAGTGTTTTAATTGCACTGTCTAATCTGTGGTTTTTAAAACAAAAGATTAATTTCCTTATATTTGATATTCAGTGATGCAAAGATTTTGCAAAGGTCTAACCATCCCAACCAGTAAAACAAATCAGCCTACAACACTAATACAACCACAAACAGCAACAAAATCCCCATATTTCTAGGTGGTTGGAGAAATTAAATCTCTGTTCATGACAACAACCACCTCAAATCATGAACACCGCTGTTCATAGAGGCTTCATTGAGTTTTCAAGAGATCAGCTCTAGATGGTCCTTCCTTTTGTAGGTGTGTATTTTGCTGTGAAAGGGGAATATTCTTATTTAGTTGAAGAGATTGACAAGTGTAACTCCCTAACCATCCATTTGGGAATGTGTGGTTTGACAAATTAGGAGATTATTTTTCACAAATATCAGGCCTTTGAAAAATCCTCCTGTATCAATTATGTCAAAACAGTATTTTTGGTTGTGTTTACATTGAATAGGATACATATGCATGTCTTCTTCTTCCTCTCTCATATTCCATGTAAAACTATGTATTCCTGTCAGCATTTATGGGAATGTATTTCCCCTTGAGGTCAGTGGGTGAGTTGTGTGTTCAGTTATGCTAATTCTGGTCCCAGCAATTATCCTAAATCACTGAGATGAGCTCCGGAACTGAGCAGGAAGGAATTCTCCCCCCTATGCTGTAGAATGGCAGCAGTGTCACTCGGACGTTGCTACACAGCTTCAGAGCTACAGTTGCATCTGTGGTTCTAGTGCAGCCACTTAATGAAGGGGATAGGGACAATTGCCATGGAGAGCTGGATCCACCAGTATTAGCCCTACCATAACCCCTGCCCAACCCCACTAGACCCGTACAATGCTGTCATTCATAGCAGCAAATGGAGCTCCCAAAGCACATCTAGCCTGGCCTCTGAAAATCCTGTTCCTTTCGTCACTGCAGCAAAACCATACTGTCAAGTATCAGGGGGGTAGCCGTGTTAGTCTGGAGCTGTAAAAAGCGACAAAGTCCTGTGGCACCTTATAGACTAACAGACGTATTGGAGCATAAGCTTTCCTGGGTGAATACACACTTCATCAGACACATGTAGTGGAAATTTCCAGAGGCAGGTATAAATATGCAGGCAAGAATCAGTCTAGAGATAACGAAGTTAGTTCAATCAGGGAGGATGAGGCCCTCTTCTAGCAGTTGAGGTGTGAACACCAAGGGAGGAGAAACTGCTTTTGTAGTTGACTAGCCATTCACAGTCTTTGTTTAATCCTGAGCTGATGGTGTCAAATTTGCAAATGAACTGATTCAGCTTGGGCTTGGTCAACACTACAGAGTTAGGTCAAGGTAAGGCAGCTTATGTTGACCTAACTATGTCAGTGTCTACACTACAGCCTTGCTCCCACTGATGTAAGTGCCCTACTACACCGACATGATAACTCCACCTCCAGGAGAGGCGTAAGGCTTATGTAGGTGTAGTTAGAGCGAGCAGTGTCCCTGTATAAACTGTTACTTATATCCACTGTTGGCTAAAATTCTTGTCAATTTCATGGCTCCCTGCTGGAGCCGTGAAATTGACAAGAAAGGCTAATAGGTTCCCTGCTGTGAACCCTGAGCTTGGCTCAGGCTCTCACCCCAAGCTGGTAGGGGGCTCCAACTAGAGCCCTGCTGCCACCTAGGGCTCCTGGTTACCTGCTTTAGCGGGCTGCTGCCCATGCTCCCCTCTTCCCGCTGGGAGCCCTGCTTCCCTCCAGCTCCCTGTTCCCAGCAGGCTGCTGCCTGGGCTCCCTGCTCTGAGCCCGGCTGCTGGGTGCTTAAAGCCCAGGCTCCCAGCTCCCCCGGGAGCTCCCAGAGCACTCAAGAGTGCTGCTGCTCTAAGCAGAGACAAGAGTAGCGTGAAATTGACAAGAATGTCAATTTCACTCCTGGTAGGCTCTGTACTGAGAAATGGAGCCTATGCAGGGCTCACAGCTGGGGCTGTCACTCCAGGGCAGATGGGGGCTCCAGCTGTGAGCCCCACATGGCTGTCAGTGCCCCACAAAACCCCACTTCAGTCGGTGCAAAGGCTCCTGGTGAGGATGCGCTTCATCGGCAGAGAGAGGATAGTGTGGACACTAATCGCTGATTGACTTACTGCGGTGGCTGTAGGGCGACCTAAATTAAGTCAACCTAATTGTGTCGTGTACACAAGCACTTAGTCTGAAACCCTCTGAATTGATGGGCATGTGAGAGACAGAGTTCATCCTTGTTCACAGACTTTGTTGCCTGCTGCTTACTGTGCCAGAGGACTTGTTAGAAATGTTGATGTCTATATATGCATATAGATCCATTAATACATTTATTGCTCATGCATACAGTCACATCGATCATTAAAAAAACAAATGTGAGCAGCATGCAGCAGTACAACCAAATGGCTTGAAAAACACTTATGGCCTAGATCCGCTATGGGTGTAAATTAGTGTAACTCCACTGAAGTCAGAGGAGCCATGTGATTTACAGCAGTTCAGAATCTGGCCCATATTCCATATTATTTTGTTTGGAGTTTGGGGGTTTGTGCTGGGTTTTTCTTGTTGTTGTTTGGTTTGATAATTGCTTTTCTGAAGGTCCACCTCCAACAGGTCTATTCAAAAACAAAACAAAGCCCCCTATCATTTTATGATATTTATTACATATCTCAACAGACCAAAAATATGCAATAAACCAGTATAAACAGTCTCACCCCCAGGGGATCTGTTTTTACCAAAAATACATTTTTATACAACATACAAAGCATTTTTTGTATGACTCCACCAGAGGCAATAAAACTTTCTTAAGCTGCTGTTTCATACTATGAGAACAGACAGACATAAAACACAGAGTTAGAGGAGAACAGAATACACTGAGCAGAAATTATTTAACAACTCCTTCAGGAAGAAAGTAAAGCCAGTAAACTGAAAGCAAAAGGCATTGTCTTGGATGTCTTCTAATATGGTAGTGGCATATTATCATTTTAAAAAGAAATACCCGCTAAGAAAAGCCTAGTGTGAAAGCTTTTTTGTTTTTGGTGTGGTGGGGTGGAGGGTGGCTGAAAGGGGTTTGGTACTGTGAGCAAAGGAACTGTCTCCTGTTATTCTGGTTTCTCCTATATTCAGGGAAACAGAACTTTGTACATTCTTTGTCAATAAACAAGATTGCATCACAAGTACCCAGACTCCCTCATCAGTTTATTTTCCCTACTGGAAAAACCTACAAGATGCCAAATTTTGCCTAGCCGCTTTTGTATAAAGGGGTAACACTCCAAACCTCTTTCACTTAGGCTGGGTCTACACTACCCGCCTGAATCGGCGGGTAGAAATCGACCTCTCGGGGATTGATTTATCGCGTCCTATCGGGACGCGACAATCGATCCCCGAATTGACGCTCTTACTCCACCAGCGGAGGTGGGAGTAAGCACCGTTGACGGGAAGCCGCAGAGGTCGATTTTGCCGCCGTCCTCACAGCGGGGTAAGTTGGCTGCGTTACGTCGAATTCAGCTACGCTATTCACGTAGCTGAATTTGCGTATCTTAAATCGACCTCCCCCCCCCCCGTAGAGTAGATGTAGCCTTAGTCTTGGGAACTGTATGCCAGATGGCAAAGGATGCCCTAGGTT
The DNA here is from genome assembly GCF_013100865.1 of Trachemys scripta elegans. Lineage (NCBI taxonomy): Eukaryota > Metazoa > Chordata > Testudines > Emydidae > Trachemys > Trachemys scripta. Next base: position 17,992,300 of record NC_048302.1, read on the forward strand.
TCATACCAGAAGGCCAAAGTTAGAATGAAATACAGTAAGCTACGGAGATGTTTTTTACATGTCAAAGATGGTATTTTATTAATAATATACCTAGCACTTTTTGTAAGAACATAATATTAAAAAGTGCTTATGGTTTAAAATTTAAAGTGCTCTATAAAAGTAACTAATTAATTCTCACCATTCTACACAGGACACACACGAACGTTATATGTCTTTACAAGGCCACGCAGACAGCAGTAGAATAAGAATTAGAACTCAGAAGATTTTTGTTCCCATTCCTTTGCTCAGTACATCATTGAGAAGTCTATATGCAAGAATTCACAAACTATATGCGCACCCAGCCACCCAATAGAGACTTCTCTGGGGAGCAAGCAGATATCCAGCCAAATTGCAACACACTGTGTAACAGCATGGAGATGGGAATATTTTGGCTAAAGAAGCTGGGGCAAACATGAAAAGTTCCATGAGAATTGTAATGTCTATGCAGGGCAGACAGGACCCTAGTTTTAAAGATTTTATCTGTAATCATTTGGAAAGAGTGTGTGGGGGGTTGCTAAGTATTTTTCCAATATGTTACCAGACCTACCATGTCTAGCAGTAAAAGTATGCATGCATTACGGAGCTATCTATCATTACCGATTCATAGGAGGCTGTGGGAGTCAGCTACTCAGTCCTCTGTGTATTCTTACCTTTCTTTAACGTGTTCCTAAAGTGCTTAGAAGTTTATTTGCAGCGGCTGTGTCCTTGTACTTTTCCCATTTTGTCAGTGGTTTGTAAAATTATACTTCAGTGATCACTGAAGTTTGAAATCGCTGGCAGCATTTCTTATTATATCACTTTGATATTGTTATAGGCTGCTAAGAAAACAACAACAAAAAACCCTTTGCTTAGTGCAATTAAGGTTTCTTCAAGACAGTGCGCCTCTGGTGGTTTATGCAATCATCACTCACTTAATATGACAGAACATTTTATAAGATATTATTGGTTTAATTTACCATTGAACAATGTAAATTAAACATTGCCTTTACATGCCCAAAAAGCTGACTAAAAACTGTTGATTGATGAAACCTCAAAACACTTAATGAATGTTAGAATGTATTCTCATAAAACAATATGATAATTGCAGCGTAGTAGTTTGTTCCCCTTTAGAAAACAACTGACATGTGGCACGTGATATTTCTGAGCATCAGGGTTTAAAAATCAAACTATGGACCAAATTCTTAGAAACATCTGTCTTAGTCCCATGGAAATCAGAACCCAGTTTTGGCTTAATTCATTCATAACTTTATACAAGTTTGACACTTATAAGTTTTTCAAAGCAGATAAAAAAATGTGTTTTAAGGCTGTGTCTACACTGGGGAAAATTTACAAAACAATTCCCAGCTGAACCAGGATTAGCACCAATGGGAGCTCTAGTATCGTCTGTGCTCCCACAGCCAGACCAGTTTTCAGCTCCATGTAACTTAAACCTAGTGAAAGTTAGTCTAGTTAGTACATAGGTAAAAATGTGGTCTGCTGCTGGAGCTTTGTCTGTATAAGGCTCCTACTGGCACTAAGTATGCTAGTGGTGATGGAATTTTGTTTTGTTTGTTTTTTTGTTTTTTGTAAATTCCTCCGCGTAGGCAACACTTTTGAGACTCAGGATCACAGAGGTTTTAATTATAATTATTTGGAATATTTGTGTGAAACCGCCTGTTATAGACCATGGACTAAATGTGAGCCAATTCCTGCAGTTTTCATTCAGGCAAGACTCCCAGTGGTGTTATGTTTATTTTTAAAACTTAGAAGCAAGTAGAAGGCTGTCTTTTTTGTTTGTTTTGTTTGAAAGAATGTAGTGCTAGTGAGTGAAAGATCCCAGGTTGCCATCACTGGACATTGAAGTAATCTCTTTGTCCACATGTAAGCAACTCTGGAGGAAACATCTTTGTAAAGGGTTCCAGGTGCCACCAATCCCTCTATAAAGAATTGAGCTGAGACTACTATAGAACAGCAGACAGTGCAGAGTTGCATTGGTAGTAGCTTTAAGGCAATAGATGGCACAGAGCTGAGGTCATTTGGGCAGAAGCTGCAGAGAGAGCAACAGCCTACCTAAGGACTCTGGTGTGGGTCTCCTTACCCAGCAATTAAAGCTGAAATCACCTGAGCTGGGTCAAGTGGAAGAGCCCCTAGAGTAGCCAGGCAGCATTGGCCTGCTAGTATCCTTGGACTTCTTCAGCCCAGGACAGCTAACTGTGAGTGGGGACCTGGGAAGGAGAGAAGTGGCTTGAATGCCCCCACCCCTTTCCCTTTTTAAGAGGACTGAGGTTGGGATTATGGTTAAAACAACCAAGAGGGTGGGAATCTTACTGCATAAAATGTGTTCATTTATTAATTGCTGGTTTTCACAAGTTTATTTTGTTGTCCCCCCTACCCTCCAATAAAGTTATCTTTGTTTTAAACCATTGGACTTGGTATTTGCACATGGGAAAGTATTGTTCATCAGGGGTTCCCAGAGTGGCAGATATAGTTTTCCAAGTCTCGGGGAGGGGGGGAGGAGGGCGGGATATGGATGCTGAGGATCTCAATACCAGGGGCGGCTCTAGGTTTTTTGCCGCCCCAAGCACGGCAGTTAGGCGGCCTTTGGCGACACGCCTGCGGTCATGTGGATTCAGCGGTATTTCTACGGGTGATCTGCCAGTCCCTCTGCCGCCAAATTACCGCCAAAGCTGTGGAACCGGTGGACCTCCTGCAGGCAGGCCGCCGAAGGCAGCCTGACTGCTGCCCTCACAGCAACTGGTAGGCCGCCCCCCGCGGCTTGCCGCCCCAGGCACATGCTGGTGCCTGGAGCCACCCCTGCTCAATGCACAAGGAATTGGGCTGAGTTCTGTAACTCATTTCACATGTAGGCCACCACACAACCACCAGATGGTATTAACGCTGAGGTCAGACTTGAACCAGTGACCTAAGGTGAAAAAATTCTATATTCCACTGATAGTCCCCTGAGATATGCACTGCCCTTTCCTCTGCTTGTAGTCATTAACCACAAATCACATTTTTAACCTCTCCAGCTCTTGCATTAGCAGCTAGGATGAAGGCTAGAAAAAGAAGAAAGAGCTGACAGTGTAAAATTGTATGAATTTGTTATCATTTTCTGCAATTTCCTACTTGGATTTTCAGTTTTTTTGTTTTTTAACTTTTAACTGGCTTTGCTGAGAAAGGGAGGCATTTTGCTTTTGATCAAAATGGGAGATTACCACCAAAAAGCAATTCATTTTGATGCTGTTCTTTTGTAAGGCTGAGGGAAAACAAAATTTGCCAGATTCACCGTGTGTGAACCATTTCCATGTTGCTCTTTTAGAGTAGCTGCAGATTGTGCCTGATTTTAACCTCTGAAATCCAGACAGGCACTTTCTCATGTGCTGCTTGACCTGCTCCTGTGCTTATGCAGCACAGAAAGATGACAACAAATACGAAGTCTCAGAATTTCCTCTGTGGTTTCATGCTCCTTCATTTCCTTCCTGAAACTCCTGTGCTACCTCTGTGTGCTCTTAGGTAGCTGCTGCCTTCCACCCCAGAGGTGGCTGCCCTTCAGTGTTAGGTCAAATAATTCTTAAATAGAAGGTAAGAATTAAGGCTGCCCCTGTACAGATGGAAGGGGAGGGAGAGTGCATGCAATGTGTGGATGGTGCCAATTTCATTCTAGCAACATGGGCAGTGCTAGTTGACTGTGAGTCGTCCCTCTCCCCCCCCCCCCCCCGAGTGCACGTTGTTCCCATTTAAAAGATGGCAGAGCTGCCACTGTATTATGCTCTCTTGGAGCCTAAGGAGGGCTTCTGGGTAAATCAGCAGTATGATATGTATCGTGTGTGTGAGAGAGAGAGAGACGCACGTGCGCACACACACACCACCCCAGTGCACAGTTGTGCCTTAAAGGCACAGACCAGTACACATCGTGTACATTGTTTTGAAACTGTAAATTGCTTTGGAATCCTTTGGGATGAAAAGTTCTATATAAATGTATTACTATTCATATCATTAGATGATTATTATTTGTTTAAGGTATCAGAGGTACCTATTTATGAAGTGCTGCTTCATTTTTTCTGGAGTGAGGTGAGTAAGCAGTTTTCAGTAATTAATACCAATCATCTAACAAAATGTGAAGAACCAACTAATGGCTTTACCCTAGTCTTAGCCTGACATGCATAAATGGGACTTTTCATAATTGTGTGTGTGCAAATGTTTGCTTTACTTCAAATATTATGTCACAAAATGACCAGAACAAAAGGTGTTTGTGAGGCATACTGTACAATTAGGAAGTGAATTCCTGAGCTATATAGCTAACTCTGCAGCAGGGTTTGAGCAACCCAATTTCTGGGGCTGAATTGTGGTCTTTGATGAGAGCAGGCTACAACAATGCACTCTTTGAGAACCTTGCTAAATCTCAGTTTAGTCGCTGAAATGTTTCCACAGTTTATTTTTCTAGGATCTCTTCCATGGCTGCTTGCTCATAAAGACCTGGCTGTGGAAGGAAATTAGGCAGGAACTTTTGAATTGGCCTCCTTTGCCCAGCTCTATTGACCTGTATAAGGGGTTGTTGCACTTGTGGGGCCTTGAGTTGTTTGTTCACAACTGCTTAATCGATAAATTGTTAATGAATAATTAAAATCAGATTCTGATAATGGACCAGCCAGCCCTGCTCAGGAGGTGAAAATCCTCAAGCAGAGCTGCTGGGAGGTTGTACTTATAGCTCCCTGCCTTAGTCTTTCGCTATCAATGGGAATTGTTTTGACTGGGAAGTTGATAAACTTAAGGAGCAGTGTAACTCATAAGGTAGAAACCAAGAAAGTTGGACCTAAGTTAAGGAGCTAAGTTTTCTTCTGAGACTTGTTTCATTTTTCTCTTTATTTTTACAGAAGACAGACTGTAGAAACAAAAATGGAAATTTTCTACCTTTTCTCCTTTTCTCTTACACATATTTGAACTGCAGGCAAATAAAAATGAGACAGAGATTTTTGGATGAAAAGGTCACAGATGTTGGGCCAAATTCTGAGTAGTCCATTGATTAAGTACAATGGAGTTCCTCACTGTTACATTAGAGTAACAAAGAGCATAGTTTGGCCCACTGAATTTAAAAACACACCATGAAGGTTGTGACTGTGAACTTGATTGTGGTCTCATTTACATCAGTGCAAATCAAGGATCACTTGTCTAAAATCAGTGGAGTTACACTGGAGTCTAACTACTGTGAGACTAGAATCAGGCTTTGTCTTTTACAATGTAAAATGAAATGCATTTGGCTCTGTACAGAGGGTCAGCACAAGTGAGCTGTATTTTGAGGGATTAAGTGATACATAGCTCTTGGTTCTGGCCCTCTGCAGAGGGATGAATTTCACCTATAGTGAACAGTAATCTCTTAAACAACTGAGATGTGACACTAAATTCCATAATCAAGGGCCATACAGAATCCTCTCTTGGCATAGTTTCATAAAGAACAATTAACTAAGTCTCTGGATTTCTGTACCAGGAAGAAATTTGTCTCCTTTGTCAGTCTGAATAGCTTGAGTTTGTTGTTGCTTTAGAAGAAGAACCAAACATTTTTGTATAATTATTGGTTTACAGAGATGTGCGATTTTTCTCAATCTATTTTTCCTTTCTTGCTGTTGACCTTTAAATATTAAAGAATTCAGTGTGCTGAAAGATACCTTGTATAAGCGAAAGCCATGATGATGCTGAAAATTCATTGCAGTGTTTTTGGATCACTGTTATAAAGTGAACTTCACAAAGGTGCATTTCAACCAACAGTAAAAATGTTTATTCTAAAATATTTGCAGCGAAAGCAATACAAAAGAGGAAACTGCTACAGAGAATGGGGGAAATGGAGATGTGAGTGGTAAGGAATAGCAGATTAGTTATGTAGGTATTGTCATTCTGTGAAAAAACTTCCAAGATGCTTAACACCAAATTGTCAAGACTAATCTCAAATCCCTTCAACAGTGTCCACAAAATCCTGTTGTTTGTGCAAAACTTGTATTCACCGATCCAGGAAGTGTAAAATAGCACGTGGCCAAGGTGATAGGACTGTCCACATGTGACCCTCCACCCCCACTCAGACACCCCCTCCCCGCATCCCCATGTGGCCCTGCACCCCTCCCCCTGTTCCCATGTGTCTCTGTACCCCCTCCCCCATCCCCATGTGTCTCTGTGCCCCCACCCAGCCACACCCCTGTCCCTATGTAGCTCTGCACCCCCTCCCATCACCACGTGGCCCTGCATCTCCCTTCCCTTTGTGGCCCTGTGCCTCCACTCCCATTTAGCCCCTGCCCCAGTCCTCCCCCACTAGCCGTTATGAGCCCCTGTCTGACCCCCCCCCCCAACCCACGCTGTCTGTCTCCCCATAGCCCCGTCTCCTGACCTGGCCTGACAGGCGCTGCAAAGAAGACAGGCTCTTTCTCTTCCCTAGCTGGCCGAGAGCTGCTGCTATGTTCTATCGCCACTGTACCCTCTGGTGGGGAAAAAGGCAGAACTGCAGAAGTTATTTTCTGCTGGGAGCTGCTGTTGTTGTTGTGGCACAGCACCCTCTGGTGGGCAAAAGGTGAAACTTCAGCAACATTTTGGCAAAAGCTTTTTTCTGCGCGAAAAAATAAAATGCGCAGCTCATTAATTATGCACAGTAGCACAGAATTCCTCCAGGAGTAATACAAATAATAGTAATAATCCCATAGGCCATTCTGGCTGGGATAAGGTCTATAGGCTATGGCAATTATAGACTGAGTTGCTCAGCGTCAGTCATGGGGGAATTATTATGAACTTTTTGCAGGATTTGATGGAGGGAATTAAACATTGAATAGTGTCATTTATTTAAAGAAGGCTAAATACTGATGAAAGGAAAGTCTTCCTTAACCAAACCCTTGGACTTATCGAAAGGCACAATGACAAGAAGAAAAGAGATGTATATACCTTTTTCCATAAAGATTTTAATTAATTTTCAGATATATAAATGCAGATTTTTTTTTTATTAAACCTGAACAACCCAGTGTTCTTGAATCAGCACATGCAGGGCTAAATCCTGCCTGCTACTATTGCTCATGGTTCTGCACTCACCTACTAGTAGGAAGGGATGTGAAGGGGGAAGGTGAAGAAGGTATGGGGAACCTCTTCCACTTATATAAATAGCATGGCAAGAACTTTTCCAGGAGTACACTAAGATGCAAGTTCAGTTAACTTACCAAACTTCCAGACACATCTCTAAAGGGAGGGAATGCAGGTAAGATACCCCCAGGAGAAGTTAGAGACTCTGCTAAGTCTATTTTGAAGTATTTGAGGCATTCACAGAAGCTAGTACTCTTTATCTGTTGCTCACATAAAGTACTCGGGTGATAAACACCTTAGGCAGACAGGCAAGGCCACTCATAAAGTCAATAAGCATGAACATAATCAACATTCCTGCAGTGGCAAGGCTATTTAAAGGAATAAGGCTAACTAAGACAAGATTGCTAGTCATCCACCTCAAAAAAAAAAAAAAAGCAGATAATCTATTTTCAGCTACATTAAGCTGTTTGTTGAATTGGGAGGTAGTTCACTTAGATTGCAGTAGAGGTTTCCTGCACGCAGCCCAGTGTCAATTTAAAAGGAAAAAAAAAAAGGCAGTGGATAAACTTCCCTAGTGAAGTTATTTGGTTAATGTCAGGCATCACAGTCTAAGGAGGATAATAGCTGATTAGGTAGAAAATTGTCTGGCAAACGGGAAGCAATGTGGGAGGCTGTACATTGTAAGTTGCCTGGTTTGAAAGAGGGTTACCCTGAATGGTTAGTTTTAGGGGGCCTGCTTTGTAGACAGATGTAAATGATCTGTCTTAAGAAGGGCAGATGTAGCGATCATTATTTGTGGATAGTAAGAGGAAGCAATACAAACAGAACCAGTGGGATTTCAATCTTAGGGGCAAGATCCTGGTGGTAAACTGGCATAGCTGCTGCATCCACATTAATGGAATTACATCTATTTACACCAGTTGTGGATCTGGCTGCCCTTTAAAGTGCAATGGGCAAGTGAACAGAAAATTCAGTTTAACATAACATACAATGTACTAATAAGAGGAAGGGTAGCAGTAATAAATAAGCCACATATGAAATGCAGCACTTGTGGTATAAAATAACTTAGAACAAAAGCTAGAGGTAATGGCAGAAAAAAAACCCTTCAAATCATCATCATCGTGTAAGGTTGCAAGATAAAAAACAAACATGACTGTAAGATTCATCAGTGCAGTGGGGAGAAGACAAATCCGAAGAAATTACGTTATTATTCAAGGCACTAAGATTCAACCTCATCTGGAATATACGGTTCAGGTTTGCTCAAGTTTTCACGGGCAGACTATTATTGCCTTAGAGACAGTGTGACACATGGCAACCAGGATGAGTTTTAAGCCTATTTTTAGAGAAAATCTAGAGAAACAAGAGTTTCTCTCCTTGGAGAGAAGAACAATAGAGTGTGATCTAACAAGAGTATTAAAAAAATAAAAACAGAGGCTGATAAAGTAGAAGCAAGTAATCTGTTCACAGTGGCATTGGGTTTAAAAAAACAGACATAGTCTGTCTAATCATTAGGAAATTATGAGTAAACAGGGGAATTCAGACAGAACTGTTTTTCTCCAAGTGAAGTAAACATATGGACTAAGTTGCTGACCAAAGCCAATAGTGTACATGAGCTCGAGAGAGACATATTGATGGTGAGAGAGGGGATTGAAGGTTACAATGAAAAAAGCAAGGAAGTGGGGATGAGATAAACTTAAAGGGGCAGACAGGATTTCGTGGGCCCAGTGTCCTTTTACCATTGGATGACTCCATATGTGTGTTTGTAAGTGGAGATGTGGAATATATTTTTTTAATCAAAGAATTGTGGTTAAAGGAACCGTGTTTAGAAAATGATTGTGAACTTTAAATGTTTGATTTTTCTTTTACTTTGAACTAGCATTTGACTGAATTTCATTTCACATGTTCTCTCTACCAGATACTAATAGTGTCTGATTCTGTAGCCCATGGCACAGATCCTCAGCTGATATACATTGCCATAGCCCCATTGATTTCAATTGAGATAATTTATACCAGCTGAAGATCTGGCTCCTTATGTGCTCATAACTTCCACTAAGGTCAATGGGCGTTCTACCTGTGAAAAGACTACAAGATTCGGTCCTAAGTAAAAAAATCTGTAGAACAGTCACACTCCAGTAGGGTCAAGATAAGTCAACAGTAATAGAATTCACGCAAAGTGGGTTTCATCATCGAAGTGCTTTACAAATACTTGGTGAAATTCTGCCCACCTTACACATGAGTAGTTGCTTGCACTACACTGAGCAGAAGCAAGTCTCCATTCTCTTGAACACTCGTTGCTTTGCTCTCAAGTGTGCAGGCTGCAAAATAAGGCTGTGTGTGGGTTTAATATTAGCCTGTCAGAGGAAACATGGTTCTAAATAGGATACTTAGTCTGCAAGTGAGTATGTTAGCCACAATACTTGCTTCCCTTTTTGGTTTTGATCCTGTTATGAGGTAGGAGTAATTTTGATGTCCTGCGGAAGCGTTCCCCTTAATTGTGTTTATACACGCAGTGTTCTACCCCTGTGCCATGCAACATTAGGCTTGCGATGAATCAGTTTTACAGCCAGGTCTGGAATGCAGGAATTGGTGACGCCTAGTCCTTTTCTCCAGACACTGGACCCCTACACTCCATAGTAGCCCTCTGTTTCATTTGTACCCACAAATTAGGCTAATACTGAAGACATTTATATGGTCTATGAAATAATAAATATAAATAAATATAAAACAAGATCTGAGTTTTTCAGCTTTCCTGCACCTTGTCAAGAAACTGAGCAAAGCACGAAACACTGCACCAAGTCCTAAACTGGAAAAGTCAGTTTCATAAATATCAACCACCCACACTCTCAAACAAATCAAACTCAATCGTCTGTAGTTTAAAAGAGCCACTGTTGTCCTCTGAAGGCTCAGTCCTGTCATTTTAATCCATATTCTGATTACTTCTAGTTCTGTCATTTTCTAATAAATTGAGGGAGTGTACAAGCACCAATTAACTGCTTCAGCTTTAAGGTTTGTACAAATTACTTGGGATGGAAGTAGTTATAGGCTGGTCTTTTGCCAGAAGTTGTTACTCATGTAATAGACATTTCCATCAGTATCAGAAGGCCTTATAATAATGTATTTCAAAATAAAAAAACAGTTAAACGGACATTCATCACTCTGAGAGCATTTTCAAAGGAAGTGTCAGACTTGTAATTCAAGACAGCTTCAAAGCTGAATTCCTGAAAGAGGAATTAACAGGAGAGAAAAACACAGGCAGCACTGTTTGTATCCTTTGGTCTCTCCAGTTAGCTTTTTTTCTGTCACTGAAGATGTATGCTTTGCCTCTTTATTATAAACCAAGGGCCTAACCCTGCAGCCCTTATTCAGGCAAACTTCCAATTAACTTAAATGAGAGTTTTGCTTGAGTAAAGCCAGTAGGATCAGATCCCAAATAAGTAGCCACACTTCTTATTTATTTCAGTGGGCTATGGATAGGGCCCAATATAGGGAAACACCCTTTCACCATATGGCTCTGCCAGTGCATCTCCATCCTGACTTGGAACATGCATGCTGTTTCAGATGCAGGCCTTTCATGACTCTGCCTTTCAATTATGCAGTACCTAATGTCCCTGAGAGAGAAAGATGGGACTAACAGACCCATTTCCATTTGGGAGCCAAGGCAGATTTTGAACACAAGTTTCCATTGGTGTTATACTAGTGCATTAAGTAACCTACTGTACATGCAATGGGATGTTTTCTAACACTCATTTCCTTGTAGCTGTTCATAGTGCAGCATTTTCTGTAATGCTTGTTAGTGTCACAGAAGGAGTGAAAGACTTTGGTTTTAATGTACAATGTGTGGATTGCCATACTGTAAAAATGCATAATGCCTGGAGACAACATGATCAAGGTACTATCAGTGTTTTTAACATTTTAACATTTTGTTTTTAACTTGAGATAACTGGAAAATGAAAATTGTTCTCTAACATTTCAATGAGAAGTGCAAGAAACGATTAGCTAAAGGAGCTTTCTGCCTGACAGCATTAATTTCCTATTCATTTCATTAACAGGATATTTTTGGTGGGGCTTGTAAATTACAGCATGCTCCTAGCAGACTAATAGCTTCAGGAAAAACATGTAATAGCTCTCCTTAATCAAAATAAGGGCAAGAGTCTTGTTTATCCTGCTGAAGAACTGCAGATCACTGGGAGCTTGCTTTCAGTTTTTAATGCTAAAAGATCACACAGTTTTTGAAATGTGTATAAGATAAGCAGGACTATATTCTAGTAAAACACATATGCAGCCAATTATTTGTTCCTAACATATGTATGCTCTCATTACCTAGTTGCTTTATGCCAACATCCCTTTGATGGGTTTCACCTGCCTTTCTACTCTGGGACACATACCACCAAAAAGGAAGCAACCATTGGCTAAAAACCCCAAAGTTCTGTCCCTATGTGATATTGTGCCAAATACCTATAATTCTTTGATTAAAAGTTGGTCTTAATTCCTCCTTCAAGAGAAAAATTCTATTTGTCTTGCTCCTGGGACTAGTCCAGTTGGAGCTGATTTACTACTGCTTTGTACTCTGCATAGTCATCTACAGCTGTCCACAGGGGATGACAATCATGACCATTTTTTACACCCACTTAGCACAAGTGTAAACGATTAGACAAAAGTGCAAGGGAGTAGAGAATCAGGCCTATTGATGCCAGTGGGGCTTTTCAGGGAGGTTTTGTCTACAAATGGGTAAGTCCCTTAAAATAAACCTTTTAAAATTTGTCTTCTTGGTTTGGAACAATAGTCATCTTTAATTTGACCTGGCTTGGCTCTATCTCTGCTTTTAATCTCAGATTTTAGAGATGTTTGGTATCATGGAGTTGTGATTTCAAATCTTTCTTTTTATATTGTATCTTCTCTGCAGTTCAGAATACTACTGCTTTGCATTTCTATGACGCGTGAGTTTATTATAGCACTTTACAAATATCAATTAAGCCACACAGCATGAATTTATTAGAAAAAGACTATTTTACAGATAGGTAAATTGAAGTTTCAGAGAAGTTAAATAGCTTTCTTAAGATCACAGTTAGTGGCATGGAATCCAGGAATCCTGCCTCCCAGTACCTGACTTTGTCTGTTAATATATAGTACTTATCTGGCCCCTATTAACATTGTATCTGATAATATATCATGTTTAAAGTAGTTATCCTTACAACACCCCTGCAAGATAAGGATTATTTGCACTTTAGAGGGGTAGCTGAGGTACAGAGGCCCAGTTCCACAAAGGTATTTAGGCTCCTAATTTCTGTTGAAGTCAATAGGAGTTAGGAGCCTAAGTACCTTTGTGGATCTGGGCCAGAGAGAATAAGGGCCAGATTTTTTTGAAGGTCTTTAGGCATCTAAAGATATAGGTTCTTTGTAGGATTTTTTTAAAAGCACCTAACTCTCTTTTTGAGTTCATTTGCCTAAGGTCATACAGGAAATCTTGTGAAAAGAGGCAATTGAACCCAAATCCCAGGCAAGTACCTTAGCTATTGGGCAATCCTGCATCCCTTTTATCTGTTTGTATACATGGTGGCAATATTGACTAAGACTTATTGGAAAAAGCCGAATATAGAAATTCATTCATTGATAAACGAGGACTGCCATTTTGTTTTAAATCCTTTTGGCTCAAATAATGAACCTGCCAAATTTAGCAAAAGCAAGGAGAGAGAGGAGTACTGTCAGTGGGAAGAGCTGTGGGTTCCTACAGCACGTATGCTAGAGCAGGGGTAGGCAACCTATGGCACGCACGCTGATTTTCAGTGGCACTCACACTGCCCGGGTCCTGGCCACCGGTCCAGGGGGGCTCTGCATTTTAATTTAATTTTAAATGAAGCTTCTTAAACATTTTAAAAACCTTATTTACTTTACATACAATAATAGTTTAGTTATATATTATAGACTTATAGAAAGAGACCTTCTAAAAATGTTAAAATGTATTACTGAGACACAAAGCCTTATATTAGAGTGAATAAATGAAGACTAGGCACACCACTTCTGAAAAAGGTTGCCAACCCCTGTGCTAGAGGTTTGGAAACTCTGGCCAAATTCCATTTGTGATTAGATTTGTAATGCAATTGTGCTTTTAATGGCTTATTAATTAAATTTAGCAATTTAAATACATATTTTGGGGGGATAATGCAGGGAGAGGGCCATGAAAAGCCATAATATTCCTCAGTAGTACCTTGTGTATCAGACATGTGGAATGTAACATGTAGCATACATGTCTATATTGCAGTCTCCATCTGGCTAGTTACTGAAGGCTTAGAATTTTCTGGGCTTCTTTCAGTTATTTACTTTAATCTTCTGCCTTTTATAGAAAAGATTACCTTACAAACTGGATTCTCCATAGTGGATAAGTTTTGTGGTTTAATTCTATGCTTGCTATCTAATTCTCTTAAATGTAATATTTCCCCTGACATACAGAGACACGTACAGGATTTCTTGTGTTCTGGTAATGTCTCAAACAGAAATTCTTTCCCTGTTACACTTGATTTAAGAAAGAGCTCACATGTGACACTGAGGATCATCCAACTCTTTCAACATGGGGAACCATTCTCTATTCCCCAGGAACTCTGTTCCCTTTAGATGGCGCCAGATCCAAAGCCCAGTTAAGTCAATGGGAATTCTTCAGTGGGCTTTGCATCAGGCCCTTTCTCTTAGGTACTTCTATGGCCCTGTTACTGTAGTATTTGAGCACCTCACTTAACAGATTTACCCTTGCCACACCCTTTTTGGGATAGGAAAGTACTATTATCCCCATTTTACTGATAGGGAACCCAGGCACAGAGGGTGGGATCCAGTGAAGGGAGTGTAATGCTGAGCATTACAACATCTAGCTTTTTAGGCACCTAGAAAGTCACAGGAACAACACAGCGACCTACTAACCTGAGTTAAGTGCCTAGACTCCCTGTTCAATGAATGGGGAAAAATAGGCACTTGCCAATACTATCCGCAAAAGCCAGCATGCTAGGTGAGGAGCTGCCTACGCTAGCCAATGGGAGATGTCAAACACAGGTGGGTGTACTAAGCCCCTCCCCTCCCTCAGAGATAGGTGCCTAAGTCTGGGTTGCAGGGAGGCACCTCACTCTGCTTTGTGATCCATGAATAAGAACCAGCCACCTGCAGTCAGGTGACTTGGATGCCTACCCTGCTTTTTCCAGAATTTGGTGCCTGCCTCGCTCCACACAAACCAGCTGGAGGAGGAGGAGAAGGTGGTGGGGGTGCCCACCTTATAGCCTATAGCCCAATGGTTAGAGCACTCAAATGGGATCTGAGAGACCTAGGTTCAGTTCGCCTCTCTCTGTCAGAGGGGGAGAATCCCACTTCTCAGGGGTGTGCTCTAACCACACTCTGATGGGATCCCTCAGTTTTTCCAGTTGAAGTTGGTCCACTGTAGATGAGAGTGACTGGAGAAGGGGGACTAGAGCTGGCATCTCCCACCTCCCAGGCGTGTGCCCTAACCTGCAGACAACAGAATCATTTTCTCTCTCTCTCTCTCTCTCTGGTCCAATATCAGTATAAGTATTTATCCACAGTCGAATGGTCATTGGGCCAGAAGGAAAGAGAGAGAGTATAACAATGACTCTGTCCCCCTGGGTCTAGTCCCCCTGCTCCAATCACATTGTCATTATTTCTTCACAGTGCAACAGCTTCAACAGGAGAGACTGACAGAGCCCCACATGAGAATATCTGATAGTTCAGTGGTTCAAGAACTCTCTTCAGAGGTAGAAGCCCCCTGTTTAAGTTGTTTCTCCCTCTCAGGCAGAGCAGGGGGAATTGAAACTGGGTCTTCCACAATACAGGGGAGTGCTTTAACCACTTGGCTAAAAAGTTACAGGGGCACCGCACCACCATCACTATCTCCTCCACCTCCTCTGGCCAGATTTTGAATGGGATCCAGTTTGGTAGGCATGCCCAGTAGCAGCCTGCTGGGTCAGGCCCCACATGTGGCATAGGTGGACAAATGCCTAGATTCCCTGGTTTGTGAATCACTCTGGGGCTTATGGAGGAGATAGGTGCCCAGGCAGCAGTGCACATACCCCAATGTCTAAATCTTAAGCACCAAGGGAATTTTTACAGCAGAACATTAGGTATTAGGTTATATGGGCCTGGGCCCCACCAATGTTTGGACTCAGGGCACAACCAGAAGAGGGCTGCACCAGATTTCAGTGGTGTTTGAGCTTGACACACAGGGTTGCAATATTACTCAAATTTGGCCTGGCTGCCCTAATCAACATGACAGAGACTGTTATACCTGTGCACCAGGTATGACAGAGATATAGCCCGTACGCCAGATATTTCCCCCTGCCTGGGAGGCTTCATTGCCAAGGCTCCCCTGGAGCCCAACTAGTCCCCTGGCCCCAACCAAAAATTTTACAGCCCCAACACCTATGGCACCTAATGAGTTTAGGTACTTTCAGGGTTTGGCGGCAGCCAAGCAGGGGTTTCATGGATTACAGTGGGGCCATGCACAGGGTCTGAGGCACCTAACTAGAGTTTAGGCTCCTAATTTGCTTTGTGGATTGCACCTAGAGAGACTAAGTGCCTTCCTTGGTGATATTGGGCAACTAACAGCAGAGCAAGAAATTGAACCCAGGTTTGTTTGAGTCCCAGGCAGGCAAGAACTCTAACCACTGGAGTGTTCTCATTAGTGGGGAGGGAATTTAGGTGGTCTCCATATTGGCTGATACCAATAGGGTTCTGTGGGTTGCACAACAGGAAGTGCTTATGTCACCAGCCCTGCCACATCCCAGGCTATGGGCAAAATGCATCACCTCTGAAATTTCCCTGAGCGTTACCAGTTTACATCAGTTATGATTTTAAAATTGAACACGACCCCTGCTCCTTCCCTGCACTGCACGTACCAGTGCAGCCCCATGCTCCTTTGTGGAAAAACAAATCCAATCTCTCCTGCGATCTAGAAGCTTAATTTCATGCAGGAAAAAGAATTTTTCTTTTAAAATCAGCTCAATCATCAGTGTGGGGGCCACTTAATGCCTTAAGCAAATCATTGTAAGAGGTTAAAAAGCTTGTGGGAGTACGTTTAGTCTTTCTACTAGGCTGAAAGGGGTTTAGGTTTCCACTGATTGACCACTGAACCCCTCCCCTTCTCCCAACTCCACTCCTCTGGCCCGGATCAATGTCAGTAGTTAAATGGATCAGTTATTTGAAAGCTGTCTGTTGACCTTTCCTTCATGATTGATTGCATAAAAAATGCACAGGAGTGAGGTTTCCAGCTAGGAGAGCAGTCGCTGCTGACTGCTTTCTCTCATCATTCCCAGTAGACCACTAGGATTTCCCACAGAGGAATAGGCTGCTTGCATAGACGGAGGACCTGAGAGTGCTCTCACGTAACAATAAAGAAGCTGAAAGCCACATCTAGTCTTCTTCCTCAATGGTCTAGAGGAATTATTTATGAAGAGAAGACAAGGGTTGAGTGGTTTACTGGCCTTCAAAACACTTCCTGACCTGAGGTCTGCAATTGGAGAGTCACAAGAGCCCTGTGTGACAGTTGCCTCGGGTGTTGGCCTGTGCACCACAAGCGTGAGGAGAAGCGACTGAAGGGGAAAAACATAGGGCATCTGGCTCACTCACTCAATCACATACACACACACACATGCCCCTGCTCATTCTCAGACATGTGCCCTTACAGGCCTGAGAAATAATTACATTTTCTATCTTTCAATGTGTATTTAAAATACACATTTTTTTTCTACACACCTTATAGTGTAGGCTATCTTTGTGCAACTCTCTTCCCCATTACGCTTTCTCTGTCTAAAACTAATTTTGTCAGGGCCTTAATTTTCTTTAAATCTCCTGTAACTAGTTCCATGGTAACCGTTTTGATTTGTGGCACATGGAATGTTTGAGCTGCTAGGGATTGTGTTAGCAGTGTGAATAATAAACCCACCTTTTAACTCTTAAAATAAAGTTTGACAGTGCAGTAAGTGACATTCTGTTTGCATGGAGGCAGAGACTATAAATTACCCTAATTCAGGAAACACAAAGCCGATAGATGGTGATTATGTTATACGCATCACCCTGTTTTAGTCTCTTCTGTTGGATCAGTTATTCAATGCATGATCTCTCTTCTAAATCACTTACTTAATAAACATGTAACAAGACTAGCCTATTGTAGGGCACAGTGTAACAAGGCCTCTATGCTTACTCCATATTTTACAATTTGGCAATGCACAGCAAGTAGTGAAAAGGTTCATAATGGCATTGCTTGAGTCGTATTATCAGGGACCGCTCTAGGAAGAACACAGTGCTGCATAGATAACTAGAGATGAACCAGAGCAGTGAAGAAAAGCGTGTACTTAGATGGACAAATAAGATTGTTAACTAAATAGGGACGTCAGATATCTTAACAATTGGAGAGCAGGTGTTTTATAACTTGCCAATGACAAATCATCAATGGCCGGTTGCTTGGTCCACTCCCTTTTCCCGTGATCTCTCTGTAATTTCTCGGTACTGCCAGCTTCAGGAGGGTCAACCCCAGGATTTACAAAGGCAAGACAGAAATGGAAGTGGATCTGGAGGAGGAAACCTCAAGCAGACTTCTGTAAATAGTGTGAGAGAGATTTGATGGTGAGAGGAGGTGAAAGAGCATCCGTAGGACTTTGTCATTTTGAGTGGGTCTGTTGCTGAAGAGGTTTTTGATAAAGGCTGGAGGGGGCAGGAATTTGATCTGAGTGCTGGTCAGTAAGACTAGTGGGTTGAGTTTAAGTCCAATGAAGACTGGGGAGGAGATCATGATAGGTTAAATCTTAGATGCATGCTGGGACAAAGTGCTGAAAGAGTGAGGCCCCAAAACACATGGGGCTTAGGCACCTGCATGCTCAGCCCATGCCTAAGGCATGCCCTGCCTTTCAATAGTCTATCCTGGGCAGGTTACATTGATGTAAGGGTGTCCACAGAAGTAGTGCCAGCTCCTCAGTTGTTCTGTTGCCCCCTCTGGTCCATGTGAATTGAAGAACAGCTACTGTATTCCAGTGCTTTCCAGCCACCACTCTCCCTGCCCCACCCACTGGCTCACCCGTATCATGCCTTTGATGCCAGCGCTGGTGGTAGAGTGGGCACAGAACTCTTGCACAATCTTGCACCACCTGGGGAGGCCCTCTATACAGGGATTATTAATAAGGACCTGTTTGCACTTCCTTTGAGTCCACCTTATGCTGTCAGAGTGACATAACAGGGCCTTAAAGTAACTGAGAATGGGGCCTGAAAAGTGAAATTAGAGAGGGGAAAATAACTTGCTGACCCGTGTGAAAGACACTTATTCCAGGTTGTGTCCACTGATATTCCCCTTTCCCCCAGCCCCTGCACCCACCAAAGTCAACAGCACCATCCTATATATGGGGATTAGGATAGATATTACCATGACCAGTTGCTGTACTTTTCTAATTAACTGTGAGCTGCTGCCAGCTTAGAACTCGCATTGATACAATTCCATTCTGGTGGCGTTTGTAGATTGCCATGGTTGCTAGTCTGAGTAAAGCGCTGGTGCTGCTAAGCAGTGTCTAGGCCTATTGTCCCTTGTACATCAACCACTAAATGATCTAATAAGAGATCAATAAAAGCTGTTGCAGAGTTAATAAAAAGTAAAGAGCTTGTAGTAGGTGGTAGCACTTCTTGTCAAATTCTTGCCCAAAGTAACAACTTAGTTGTCCTGTGAAGGGTGAGAATCAAATAGTGACTTACCAAGTTAGAGGAAAGTGAGATTAGTTCAAGCTCTGAAAGTCATATAAGAAGTAATGGACAATTTATTTCAACTGTGGCAACTGGCCTACTTGCTCTCAAATACAGTCTGAACCACCCGTATGCCAAATATGCACAGCTATATGTGATTGTGCCCTGCTGATCCATTTGCATCACATGACAGTTGCTTGACTTGGAGTAGGTTGGCTGAGAGATCCATTAGACAAACCAAGCCCTCAGGACCCTTAAGAAACATTTCCTCAGCCAGTTTTAGCAAGAGTTTGGTGTGCCATAAAAGATGCTGGTACCAACTCTCCACAAAATCATGCCACACTGAAGGAGTGATGACAAAAAAACTTCACTGACAGAGAGCTGTTGTTGTTAATACAGCATATTAAATACTGAGGAAACCTATGCAAAGTAATGTTCTATTAACGCTTGATGACTTGATTCATGCTAGAGAATAGCAAAAAATGGCTCTTTGCCATTCTGACAGTGTTTACACAGTACTAACAGAAGAGTGCCTTTAATGTAAATTGGTTTCATAGCCAATAGGAAAAGGACTTCCTCCACTCCCCTATTTTTGTAGTCCCAGGAATTCCTCTCTCATTCTTTTTACTTCCTCTTGCTTAAAAGAAAGAATTAGGGCTCAAAAAGAGGGAGCTAGAGAATGAGATGAGATGTTCCATCCACATCAGAGGCTGAGGGCAGTGCCCTAGTAGCTCTGCGAGCTGCTGTCAAGCTGGGAACATGGGACTAAGCTTGGTACCTGAACATAGATATGCACATGAGACAGCACAGGACACTCTCGTAAAGAAACCAGGTACTGCAGACAAAAAACACGGGGGAGCTGGGACTGCAATCGTAGTCCTTCAGCTTTCAGACCCCAGTGTCTCCAACTAAAAAAGAGCCCTTTTAGGTGATAGCACTAACAGATCCCTTATCCTCTCTGTGAGCCTGCCAAGAGCAGCTATCCCCCATACTTATGACAAGGCATTCCACTAACACCCATAATATCTTAAATACCAATAAAAAGATAAAAGAAAATATTTAACTGCAGCCACTCTATGAACCTCTATCTCTCTTCTCATGCTGAAACAGTTACCAAGAGCTATATCTAAGAACAGGTTCAGTACAATGCTACTCAGAATCTCAGTCATATGAGGCTGTGGTCTGGGTAAGCTTGTAGAAATAGGCCCCTCTCTGATATGAGATAGAAATGGATGGATTTGTCATAAACCGACACAAGAGCAGCCTAATCATCTGCCAGTCTTGACCCAATGGTTAGAATTGAAGAAAAGAAAAAATAGCAGGTGGGTCACTTTTTTCCTCTTACAAAAGGAGAAAGTGAGGACAGTTTCTGTGACTTGCCCAAGATCACACAAGGTGTCTGGCAGAGCCAGGAACTGAACCTTGGTCTGCTGCTGTCCAGTCTTGTAATTTAGCCCCAAGACTGTCCTCCTCCTCCTCAATGAATACAACTATTTTGAACAAACCGACTGTAATTCTTTCTCATTTGGCTTCTTTCATACTGTCTCTGGGCACATAATGACTTTAGAAAATTTGAAAATAAATGCAGGTTGCAGCAGCATGCTTTCTTAATAAAGTTTCCTAGTGAATTTTGAGTGCATAATTTATGTTTTATCATATTGAAATGTAGCACCCGCAGTGAGTTATTTCTTTGCAAATGCCAAATCCGATGTTTTCAAAGGGGGCTGAAGATGAAACAAAAGCAGAGGTTTTACATAGCTGCTGTTAGCCTTGAGATTGTTTATGAATACTAGAGCTGACCTGCAGGTTTAAATGACATTGATTGTTACACTTTAACTTTGAGCTAATGGATTAATGACTTGCAAAGCTCTGAGTAGCCAAAAACAATCGGAATCTATGAAAGATTTTGGTCTGAAGCTATAGTATTCTGCTGACTTTTTCTTTACGTGGGAGCATTGCACAGAAAAATAGAACTTTAAATATGTAATTATTCCAATTTATTGCTTAGAAAAATGCCTTTTTAAAACAGCATCAATTTCTGTGTCTTTAGCAACAGAAATAGAAAACATTAAACTGATTCCTGGTACTTTCAATTATAATTTCTCAATATAAGAGGTAAATCTTGCTGCAGTTTGGCAGAATCTAGCCATCCTTCTAAATTGTTCAACTTAAGGGAAAGGCAGCTCAGTGACTAAAGATCAAAAAGATATGAGAAACAGCCTGCCTCGCTTCCACAATTGTGTCTGAACTAAATTCTGCCTTCATTTCCCCATTAAAGCCATTAGAATTGTGCAAGATATAAGGAAGGGCAGAATTTGGCCTTGTGTCCAATACATAGGTGATTTTAAAATTGCTGTTTGCTGCTTGTTTTTATCATCCTAAGTAAAACGTGCCAATACAGAAATCCTTTCAAGACTTGAAAAGGTCACTGTTTAGAACACAGACAATACAGCATATGAGACGCTGATTATCTATCGGTTCCATGATGAATATGTTGACAAGCATTTGAATTTTAATAATTAATCATGATAAAACAAAGGAGTGTTAATAATTTAAAGTCTCCTAATGCAGAGTGGTAAACTACTTGTATACACGGTTTCTGTTAAGTTTTGCCTGCGTTAATTTTAACCACAAAGAGCACCATCGATTTTTAATTATTAAAGAATATAATAACATTACATAAGAATTGCCATAGTGGGTCAGACCAGTGGTTCATCTAGCCCAGTATTCTGTCTTCTGACAGTGGCAGGTGCTAGATCTTCAGAGGGAATGAACAGAAAAAGACAATTTATCGAGTGATCCATTCCCTGTCATCCAGTCCCAGCTTCTGGCAGTCAGAGATTTAGCGACACCCAGAGCATTGGGTTGCATCCCTGACCATCTTGGCCAGAGGTGGGCAAACTACGGCCCACGGGACCCTCCTGCCTGGGTCCTGAGCTCCTGCCCCGGGAGGCTAGCCCCAGTCCCCTCCCCCGCTTCCCCCGTCCCCCGCAGCCTCAGCACGCCCCACCGCTGGTGCAATGCTCTGGGCGGTGGGGCTACAAGCTCTTGCTGGGCAGGGCAGCACAGCTGCAAAGCCCGGCCTGACCCAGTGCTCTGTGCTGTGCTGTGTGACTGTAGCGCCGCAAGCCACCAGTGCTCCACACAGCATGGTAAGGGGGCAGGGAACTGGGGGGTTGGATAGAGGGCAGGGGAGTTCAGGGTGGTGGTCAGGGGATGGGGGTGTGGATAGGGGTCGGGGCGGTCAGGAAGGAAGGAGGGATTGGATGGGGCGGCGGGAGGCAGTCAGGGGCAGGGTTTCCGGGGGCAGTTGGGACAGAGAAAAGGGGTGGTTGTATTAGGGTTACCATATTTAACAAATAAAAAAAGAGGACCCTCCACCCTGGCCCCGCCCTAACTCCGCCCCCTCCTCCCTCCCACTCCCAGCCATGCAAAAAGGGCTGCCCGAGCGCTACCGGCTTCACAGTTTGCCGGGCAGCCCCCAGACCCTGCACCCCCGGCCGGCGCTTCCCCAGCGCAGCTGGAGCCCGGGAGGGCAAGCGCCCAGCTGGGGGCGCAGGGTCTGGAGGCTGCCCGGCAAACCGTGAAGCCGGTAGCACTCGGGCTTCGGGCAGCCCCCATGCCTCCGG